>NW_025335268.1:131240820-131265139 GCF_004798865.1 Varanus komodoensis
TTTGGCAACATTGCAAAAGGAAAAAAGGAAACAAAACTTTGTTGAACTCAAAAGGGAAAAGTAGCCTCATAGATTTGAAAAGAAATTCTTCCCACTGCATGCACGTGCGCACGCACATACACAGCCCGAGTTTCATCCATTCCCTCCCAATCGTTCAGTTGTAACATAGCAATGACAAGATGGTATATTCAGAATTCAGAACTTATACACAGACACACATATATAAGACACAGATCCATGTTGCATAGAAAAATGGAAGTTATTGGAGAGGGAAAAACTCTTGGATGGCTGACACCAATCACATGCTCACAACATTGCTTTTTGGAAGGATTCCCTTCCTAAAAAAAAATCCCCTAGCGACTCACTGAGAGTGCTTAAGGGTCTTTGTTTTAACCCAAACCTTCCCAGGCAGGATTTTTCCTGAGGCAAGACAAGCTTTGAACACTCAAAGAACCTCAAATGCCTTGCCTCAGTTACACAACTTTATTTATTTATTTATTTAATTGTAAGACACCAAGATTTCTTTTGAGAGTTTTCTAGAGACTCAAGACTTTCTTTTGAGAACTAGTGCAAGCCCGCCTCCAATCTGTGGCTGGACGCAGAGCCGCTCAAATTTCCCAAAGTACATTGAACTCTGTACATGCTACTAAAAATCCAAAATCAGCCATCCAAACAGGATCAGAAAGCTCTGGCATCGGTTGTCCCATTTTTGCCAAGAATTGTCCAATTTCCTCCCTAAGAGAGTAGAAGTGCTGCAGTGCAGACCCTCGACTGAGCCATCTTACCTCATTGTGAAACACAATATCTCCGTATTCAGCCTGGATGTCGAGTAGAAACTGTTGAAACTGGCGGTGGCACAGAGCTTTGGAGCGAATATAATTAATAGCCTTCATCACCGGTTTCATAACATGATCATATTTCAGGTGTTTGGCACAGAGAACTTGTTGGTGAATAATACAGTGGAGTTTTATAGCTTTGCCTCCTTCTTTGCTGACTTTGTTACAGACTAGGATTGATAATCCATTTCACTCGCCAGCCATGGCAGGTGCGCCATCCGTAATAATCCCAGTGACTTTATTCCACGGTAGTTTCATGTCATCTATAGCGGAACAAACAGAAACAAATAAATCTGTTCCTCTTGTTTGGTCCTTAAGGCTCTGGAGGTCAAGTAGTTCTTCACTCACGTTCATGTCATTGTCCACTCCTCTCAAAAAAATCAATAACTGAGCGGTGTCAGATGCATCCGGGCTTTCGTCGCAGGCTAATGAAAAAAAGTCAAACTCCACTCCTTTTGCCTCTAACTGTCTCTTAATATCAGATGAAACGTCTTCAATTCTCCGTACCACAGTGTTACCAGCCAGGCAAACATTGGCAAACTCTTGCTTCTTCTCAGGACAAATTTTCTCCACCATTTTCATCATGCAGTCTTTAGTAAATTCACCCTCAGTAAAAGGTTTGCAGTGCTTGGCAATCAGTGTTGCCACCTCGTAGCTCGCCTTTGTGGCATTTTCATTTGACTCACGGGCTCTTGTGAAAAAGCGCTGCTGTGCTGTTAAAGCAACTTCCAGTTCCTTCAATTTTTCGCCACATTCGTTCCCAGTTAGCTTGTTGTAGTTAGCATGTTTTGTCTGGTAGTGCCTCTTGGTATTGAATGTCTTGAAAACAGCCACAGTCTCTTGGCAAATTAGGCAGACACATTTGTTTTGTATTTCAGTGAAAAAATACTCCAATTTCCACTTGTCCTGGAAGCAGCGCCCCTCGCTGTCAATTTTCCTTTTTTTAGTTACAGTCGCCATTTTAGAAATGGGCACACAAACCTTGTGTCACAAGGGTCACACAGTGAGAGTGCTGACTCAGGTCTACTGCCATCTTCTGGTGAAATACAACCACCAGCCTTGAAGGAGCAGGAGGCAGCAGGGGACAGCTGTGGGAACCACTGTGTGGTGAAGGGAAAAATGCCGGCCGGTGGGGATGAGTGACAGGCTGAGCCGGTGGGGAGAAGAGGCTGCAGGCTGCTCGAAATTTGAAAACGGGCTGCAATTGGCCCCTGGGCCGGACTTTGGACATGCCTGCTTTAAGCAGTTCATAATCCAGATATATGGCCTCTGATATATTAGTTGTAGAGTGGGAATGTTCCCATTTACATGGATTGTGAAGAATATGAAAAGAGACCATAGGAATATTGTACTGTGTTTTGACATTCCTTTTTCTTTTAACTCTATGGGTTATGCTTGCCTGCTTGATGCTATCTTCTATTTATATACTGATAAGTGCCAGGTAATCTGTATTGTACTTCTGTCTCACTTGTTCAGCTAAAACAGATTTTCTAAAATGTTTCACACACTTGTCAATGAAATAAGTATAGAGTAAAGCTGACACCTCCACACAGATGCAGAAATATGTTGGATCAATTTCCCCCCTTTCAACAAAAGATATACTTAGACTGACAATTTCATATCATACAGGATCAGCACATGAGCAAACATGTAAGTGATCTATATGGTTATAAAAATCCCCTTTTATTAAATATTTCCATTTCTTCATTTCTGCAAATAGCTAATTCAGCTAAAAGATTAACACAGACACTCTTTACTGCCCAGCTTTTGCAGTAAAAGTATAGTAATCAGGAATACGAGAATGTGGATGGTCTTGGTCTCCAGTGAAACTTCCTTACGCTTGACAATCTTTTGTAGTTCCTTGATCGCTTCCCTTCCAAGTATCAGTCTTCTTCGAATTACTTGGCTACAGTTTCCATTTGAACTGATGACTGAGCTAATTGCAAGAATTATGAAAATGTGACACAGAGACATGAAGTGAGAAGAAGCTGTTCGAAAATGGTACCAACAGAGTTCCTTGATGCACGGTTGCCACAAACCTTCAATTGGTTAAAAGCACAAGATCTGCAAGCATAATAAAGCAAGGAGCAATAAAACAAGTTCTGCCTGTAGCCTATAAAGTATTAGACTGATCTTCTTCTGAAATTCTTTGGTGTGTTCCAGTAGCCAATGTATGCTTCTGATATGATCATGAGTGCCTCTTCATTTTCCGAATCCAGCTTGAAAGTCATAATCTCTTACTCTATAATAATAATGTATAAACAGTAACAATAAATAGGGAAATATCAATCCAGAAACACTGAAATTTTATTCTATTATTATCATTATTAAAAATTCATTTCTATACCATCCCACAACCAATACTTTGTGGGCAGTTTACACAATCCATAAAATAGGTATTAGAATACAATAAAATATAATAAAACCAGAAAAAATGAAAAGTTCTAAACAGTTAGAAACTGATGATTAGAAACAGACAATAACAAGGTATAACAAAAGAGTGACTCTGTGAAACACCTGGTAATCTCCCTCAGGCCCCTGGGTAGCCGAGTAAGTCTTTAAAAGCCTCGGAAAAAAGGACCATTTAACCTGGTCCTGAAAAGATGGCAGCTGGGCCATAATGGGGAGGTTATTCCATAGAAGGGTTAGGGCTAGCCCTTCCCCTTGCGCCACACTTCCCTCAGAGTCAGCACTCAGAGGAAGGCCACCAAAGTTGGAAGGTAGAGTCTGAGTAGATCATGGTTGGGAGAGTTGCTCTGACAGATATTGTGGCCTAAACTATACAAGGCTTTATAAATTAAAACCAACACCTTGAATTGGGACCAGAGCAAACAGGCAGCCAGTGCAAGTAGGCCAGAACTGGTCTTATATGTTTGGACCTGTGGGTCTCAGTTATTCATCTGGCTGCTGCAGGCAACACCAACTGCAGCTTCTGAACCATCATTAAGGGCAGCCCCACATAGCATGCATTGGAGTAAACTAACTTAGAAATAACCAGAGCATAGGTTACTGATGCCAGGTTATCCCTGTTCAGATAGAGGCACAGCAGGACCACCAGCTGAAGTTGGTGAAAGGCACTCCAAGCCACCAATGCCACCGGAGCCTCCAGTGACAAAGATGGATCAATGGCTTACTTCCTTTTATCTGCCCTGATTCTACAACCATGCAATGCTTCATGGGGCAATGCTGGCTTCCACTATTTGAGCAAGGGAGGAAAATGTCTCCTGCTCCATTTCCTGCACAGATTGGATAATTGTATAGTGCCTCTATCATGCCCCACACCTTCTTCTAAGCTCAAAATTGCAAAATATTGTAAACTTTCCTCACTGGGCTGAGGCAGCTGCTGAAATGATTTTACATGTTTAAGCACCTGCTTTTAAACTAATTGACTAATGAATTGTTTATGTGTGAGTTAATCTTCCTTCCTTGGGTTATTGAAGAAGGTGTGAGACATGTTTGCTGATTGAATAGTACATTCACAGCATGGCATTTGGAAAATCCATCTTTAACATCTCTTGTCATGCAGCTGATAAAGGCAGAAGAATGAGGAAATCTGCAACACTGAGCTGGATATTGAATGCTCAAGGAGAGCAAGAGTAGATCAACAGAGGTTTCATTCCTCTAATTATGCTAATTGGCACACTTGCTCATTTATAATTGTTGGGAAGTGTTAGGTGTGGCTAGACTATACAGAGACATAATCAGGTCTAGCTAGAAAAAGTTTGCCTTGGGCAATACAATGTTTAGACAGAACAACAAACTGGGAGTGGCCTACAAAGGCCTACAAAGACCAGACTTCCCAACTTCAAGGAGACATTAAAAAATTATAGATCCACTTTTATAGGAACTAGGACCCAAAATTTTTGACCAGCTCCTCTTTCCCTCTTTTGACAAACCAAAATAAGCACTACTGTTTTGCATGATGTGAGGATGAAACCCAAGAGCTGTCCAGCAAGTTGGTTCAATTCCTCTTTTCTTTTTATTTAACAGGCTAAATTAAAAGCAGGCACACAGAAATCAAATTAGTGAATGAAGCTTTTCCTGACATAAAGAAAAGTAATGAGGAAGCTTCACCTTCTATACATATAGTCTGGAGTGCTTGGCTTCCCCTTTTAACAAATCTGGAAATCTTAACTATAAAATGCCTCTTTGGCTTTGCTGTCCTTTGTTTCTCACAGAGTTCTTGTCCTTCTAACAGCAATATGGTAAGCAGAAATTCAGCAAATTGCACCTTTCCCACTGTAAAGCATCTATATGCTGGGAAAAACCCTTCTACATGGAACTAGGCTAAGCCATAAAAGCGAGCTGGGTTCTCATGTTCCAATCTGAAAATCCAAACATTTTTTACTAGCATAGCATTAACAGTGAATCTGCTGCTGATGACTTGTCCTATGTGTCCACTTTCTGGCCATTCTTTTCTCTTGCCTGCAATGTTTAACAAGAAGCCATAAGTGACTTACTGCAGACAGAGGAGGAGGAGGGCAGACTGTCAGCAAAATATAGTTAACCTTTCTTTCTTTAGTGATGTATTAAAAAGTAAAATTTCTGGGCTGCAAATTGTAATTCTACCTGCCAGATATTTATTTACCTTATTCATTTCACAACTTTAAATATTGATTTGCAACAAAATCAAATGCAATTAATTTCTGCTTCACTAAGTTATAATTATAACTGCTATGGATAAGAGCATAACTGGTTGGGCCATACTCCAACCAGTTAAGCCTAAATAAAGGAGGCGTGCAAGCTCAAGGATCTAGAACTGGTAACTGTATCCACTAACTGTTGTTTATAGTGATACATGAACTCTCCTGGGTAGGTACAGGATGGGTTTCAGAAAAGCTGAACCGTTTTCCCTAAACACACACACACACACACACACTTTTTTCTTAACCAATCTGAGTCCATCATTCTCAAAATGCTTCTCTCCATGCTCCAAAACCTTGTCATTCTTTTGGCAGCAAGTAAGAGGAAGATAAGCATGTTACTCTTTGCAAAGCTACACTCCTGTGGCAACATTTTCCTGGATACCAGAAGACCTTCTTCCCCTTACTGCCACAGTAGAAGCATCAAGGCAGTTCTCCTCCTACCTTCTGAGGAGGGGTTAGGCAGATCATTGGTGACTGGAGATTTTGGAACTGTCCGAATAGGAAATGGAGGCATTTGGGGGTGGGGGCAGAATGATCACTTTATATCTGAGGTGACTAACATGAGCTCTCAGGATTTGTATTTCCAAACCTGGAGATACAAACCTGGCAACATCCCTACTTGTAGGCTGGGTGAACAGATAGAAAAGAATACAATATACTCCTGTTCTTTTAACAGTTATAATTTTGTGGAAGAGGGAATTTCAGCAGCTGTGCAATGTGGAAGCTGACTCTGGAATCTGTTCATTGACTCAAGAGGGTGGCAGTCAGGCTAGGCACACCAAAAGAGAAGAAACATGTCACCTAAAAAGAACAATAATGATTTGCGTAAAAGTAGCATGTTCTAATTTAGGTGTATAGTTGCAAACTTAGCAATGAGTATCATCATGTAAATCGAACAGATAGATATCATGATAGACTGACTGGGTGACCTGTTTACCTTGTTTCATTCTGTGTCACCCTAACTCAGGCAACAATAGGGTGTCCATCTCTTTTTTCCATGTCCCCTTTGCTGGCAGCAGCCTGGGGTGCTGGCATTTCAGGTGCTAGTCTGCTGTTTGTTATCTAAATATCATGAAAAGTCTCACTGACTTGACTTCACTTTGCTTAGCTGCAATTAAAGACAAGTCAGCCAAAACTGTCAGCAACCCAAATGTACCATAGTTGATTTTCAGCTTGAAAAGAGTGGCAGCAGTGATGGGGAAACCTTATCTCCATGCAGTTTATCTGGCAGCTCATACAGCCAGACCAAACATTTAACAGGGTGTAACTGGAGTGAATTGATCAGAACTGGGATTTGAATGGGGGCTTACAATATACTTTAATTGTGCTGGCCCTTGAAGCAAGGGACAACTTCGCCACATGCAATATGTGGCAGTTACAGTCAGTAACACTCCACACTAATTATTCGTATTGCTATGGGATTCATTGTCAGAGTTTATAGCTGCAGGTCTTAAGCAATGCTGGAAAACATACATGGCTTATAACCAGCAGGGTACTTACTGCTGCCTTGCAGAAACCTCATGAAAGTCTGCCTTATACATTCTCACATTAATAGAACTATACAGCTTAAACATATTTATATTATTTATTAACAACTCTGCAGGGAGGCACTTAAGGTGGCTGGTTCATACTAAAAGCTTTGGAAGAGGCAGCTTTTTTTTAGTCTGTTGAAGCAAAACAAGCACATGCTTTGTAGCACCTTCAAGATTATCTGACACAAATGCTTGCACTGCTTACAATTGCTATTTTTGAAGGGCTCCTTTTTGGTTTTGCTTGCAGAATTTCATCCAAAGACCTGCGTTGGTGCATACTGAGGCCTGTGATTATACAGAGGAATTAAAAAAAAAAAACCCTTTTTCCTGTAGTTGGCCTTCCACCTGCTTCAGAAACTATTTTGGAAAGTTTCCCATATAGGATGGGGCATACTGTTCAAGTAAACAAGTCTAAAACTATTTTTTGCTTGCTGAAGTAGTTTCATGGATTGTTGAAGTGAAATAAAAAGGCAAGTTTCATATCACTCTAACCTAAATAATTGATGGGGGATTGATTGTTGAACAACTCATGGTACATCTGACAGATAAGTCAGCTCATCATGGGCTGTTCCATCTTTCCCCCCACCTCCTAGGGTGAGCAGCAGTACATAGTGATGAAAATCTGGGCCTCAGGCCCACAGGACAGAAAAGGACAAATTTGCACATGCTCATTTACACAAGCTTTTAAGTCTGCATATCTTTAAAGGAACCTGTCTTCTGTTTCCTAAGGACACCCCTATTTTTACAAAGGGATGCAGCAACAGAAGAAGGGGGGATTTGATTCCAGAAAAAGAACAGGCAAAGAGGGTTAGCACATGTAGGCAATAAACAGGTAACCCAGAGGATCAGGTGCAACCCTTGAACCTTGATTTCAGCAGGTGGCCTCTTAGAGATTCAGAACTCCTAATAGCACCTCTGCCTCCTGTCACTCCCGCCATTTTCCCAGGGCACATGGTGACTAAAGCTGCTTTGTGACGTTTCCCCGCCACAATCTGGAGCCTTTTTTACTTGCTATAGTATTTTTCCCCTCTTAGGGAATGCCACTTGTGATCGCATTGCTTATACCAATTGTTAACTCCTCCAAAGTACCCAAGTGGGATATTGGAGTGTCAGTTGCTTTCCCTTTTATGCTTAAGCATAAAGAATGCACACTTCTGTTTGTACTTTTAAAAAATTCTTAGTCAGACTTGCAGGCGTCCAAATGAGTAATATCACCTAGGTATTGTCTTGATAGGCATCTGTTGTCAAGGTGAAACAAACACCCACTAGGGACATTGACCCAGAGGAGGTTCAAAGAGATTTATTTTTAACTTGTCTTTTGTCTGTCAGCTGTGAGTAACCTTTGCTCAAAATATCTGGTAGTGAGTAGATTACCCCTTTCATGGCAAATTCCTCTAATTTTTTATTTTTTATTTTTTTGGGCTGGACCTGACTCTTCTTAGTGTCCTGAAGCTTTTTCCATCCTTTCATAAGATTCTAGGAGTTTGGCAAGATAGGAATATGAAAGCCAGCCCATTTCCTTTTGAATTCCATTCTCTTTTCTTTTCTTTCTTTCTTTCTTTCTTTTTTTTGCAAGGGCTTTTAGGGTTTGTTTGGTTGGTTGGTTGGTTGGTTTTGCATTTTGTTCTGTTTTTTGGACAAGAACATGTGTTTTCCTGTTTTAAAAGAAACATGTCTTTTTTAAAAGAAGTTTTAAAACTGGAAGTTATTCTTCCCAGATACTTTGGATGCTTATTTGCAATTTATGCTGAACAAATGAAGCGTGGGGGCATTTTTGTTTGAAAAATCCCACCAAAATGCTTCCAGATAAAGCACCTTATGCCATCCAGGACTTGGATTAAAACAGATATTACCAATAGTAACTATTGGTAATAGTAACTATTGGTAACTTAGTTGGCACACAGTTCTGTTTCTGTGTGCCAACTAAGTGGAAAACACCAGTGGTATGGCTTACAGGGGATAGTGGGTGTCTCACTGAAAGGAGCAGGAAACCCTTCACTAACAATGGCTGATCATGAAGGGCTTCTAGTACTAAGCTATGATAAGTCCTAGCTCCTTTTACAATCCTGCTTTGGAATAGGTTTAATAGAAGTGTAATGATTTAAGGACCTTCTCCCACTGTTGTCAAGGTGTTTAAAAGGAATTGTTCAAGAAGTTTAAAAGAAAATCCTGCAAATGGCTGGTCAAAAGGAACCATTATCCTTAAGCAGGGTCCTGGAGAGGAAATGGGTTGATGAGGGAATAAGGAGTGTAGCTTTGTGAGAGGCCGATTGTAGCCTGACCTTCATTCATTCAGTCCATAGTCACCTGCATTCATCTTCCAGTCTACTGTGGTTAGACATAGATAGTTTAGAAACTGAATAGCTAGGCTCATCACTCAATGAATAATAAGTGAAGATTACAAAGAGTTTTGTGGTAAATTAAACAGTGATATATTTATTATAGCACACACAGAAGTATGGAGAAGAAGCAATAAACGTTAGTGTGAGGATGGAGAGGAATGAAATTCAGAAAAATGAAGACATTATATACTTAAAGCTTGTATGTTCAAAGCATAATTGCAATGACCATTCACAGAGTAGTGTTGAGAAACCTCATAACACTGATAAGTTAAATACACTTGCAAAGTAATAGAAACCCATAACTTTGACACAACATATTTGGGCTGGATTCTCCCTATGGCATTCCTTTATAGCCATTGTCAAGTCAGCAGCAGAGTACCATAAGGAGGTTTAAAAGTTGCCTGTTAAGGAGTGCACAGATTTTTCAGCTCCAAGCACCAGATGTGTTACTGATTCAGAGCCTTCCCTGCACACACTAACACACACACACAGTCTCCTATGTCCCATCAGTTTTCATACCAATAGCTACTGTATTTCCTCACTAGCAGCAACTGGGCAAGAGTGTTCTGCACAAGGATAATTGGGGGAATGGAGAGCCTTCTCTCTACTTCGTCCTACAGTGACTCTGGTAAAGATCATTCTTTCTTCACTGTTAGCAGTGTTGGGAAATACCTGGGAAGGGAGAAATCAGAAGAAAGTGGAATTCAACAGTGGCCATGGGATTCCAGGTATGGCTGAAATTGTCGCAATTCATACCATGAGGGGCAGTCTGGAAAACAGGCTATGGGATATTCACCCTGTCCTATTGTTTTCTCCTCTGATATTTTATTTGTTCTTTGGGATAGAGTTGGATTTGTTTGTCCTAGGCAGAATGCACAAGTGTATCATTGGCAGACAATGATAGTATATTCCAATATTACATTGGAAGATGGGCAAGTAAAGGAAGCCTTAATGAAGCTAACATTATTAGGTATTGCAATGGCACCAGACAAGTTACTATTTATTTGCACACTGTTCCACATCAAAACATTTCAGAGTGGTGTACTGCATACAAACTTTTCAAAGAGATTATGGAAATCATGGAAGTGCCCTTTTTAAATGTATAGATAAAATGAGATAACCATTGGGATAACTGCCCTGAGCTTGGAGAAAGATCAAAATTAAAATGTGCTGATACTAGCGATGTGTGCCAACTACCAGATTTTGTTTGGATTCCAATTTGGTGGTTTAGGAAAAAGCACAGGAGGCACCCCAAATAGTTTTAAATCAGGCTGATCCAGTCTGGGATTTGTCTTAACCCAAAGAATACCTATAATAGAAATATTACAAATATGCCTCTCCTGATGGGTTATTGGAAGGAATTAACCAATGCACACCAAAGCCCTATTTATTCCATTTGGAACTCTCACAATAAATATTTGGAAAGGAACAGCAACCTAATTAACTAACTTATGGACCCTGACAATGTAATCTAGAGAATATGTACAAATGAAGATTCAGAAAGACACAGAGGGAGTAGACAGGAGACCACACAGCAAAGCAAGAGAGAGCGAGAACTCAGATTAAAAAAAAAAAACAGCCAACAGTCCAACATTAACTAGGTTTGTATAGAGCTAATTAGAACCTTATCTGTCAGCAATACATTTAATATTCCTTCTAATAAACAGAGTTCAGCAACCTCAGAAATGCAACCTCATGCTGTAAAGCAGCTGTGAAGAAAGTTCCTAGAAAATAACAGCTAGAACCCTAAAGACCAAGATCCTGACACTACATACCAGGGAAGGGGAACATATGGCCTTTCATTTGTTTAGAACTGCAGTTCCCATTAGCCTCTACCAAGCTTGCTCTGCCATTGTTATTCTCTGGCTAGGGATGTACTGATGCATTGATTGCAATAGTTGTTTGGTGTCTTTCTTGTTACTATGTCTCACTATTCTGAGATTCTGACCTATGGCAGATTATACTCATCTCTGAAGTCACAGGGGCACAGTTGTCACAACCTCTGCTTTCATAGACAACCATCTAAATCAAAGCCACGTGCCTCTTTTATCTTGTTTTCCTGAATATAGGAAGCAGAAATCAGATATATTTCAGTAACAGAAGCCAGGGCCTCAGGGTGTGTCTTAAGTGACTATTCAGGAACTTTTGCTAACCTTTTGAATAAAATTCCACATGCACGTCTGACTGGCATAGAGTTACAACACTTCATAAACTGGGGGCGGGGAACCACACAGCCATTTCCTCCCACAAACTCACAAACTGTTACGCATTTCTAAGCTAGAAATGTAGCAGCTCAGTCTTGTAACATGTTTGCTTGAAAGTCACAAGAATGCTGAGTTCCAGAGAGTCTGGGGGACAAATGATTTAGTTATTTACTTGAGATCTGGTGTGGTATAGTTGTTAAGAGTGTGGGACTGGGATTCAGGAGATCTGGGTTCTGGTCCTCACTCAGCCATAGAGCTAACTGGGTGACTTTGAACTACTCACAGACTCTCAGCCCAACCTACCTCACAGGGCTGCTGTTCTGGGGATAAGATTGAGAGGAGGAGGAGAATTATGTAAGCCACCTTGAGTTTCTTGGGAGGAAAAAAGTGGGTGATTAAAATGCAGAATATAATGGCAACCTAGAAATTGCAGGACAAGTAATGCAGCAGGTTGGCTTTTCATCAGCCATGTCACATCCCATTCTTCCTTGCAGGAATGTCAACACCACTTTGACTACTCACACTGATACTTGCAGTTCTGTTGGAAAGGTGACAACAAATCAAGTCTGCAGAAAGACAGGGGAAAAACATAAGAAACCCAGATGTGCAGCCAGTTAAGTCCTCTGAAGCACACTGTTGCTTGTAGTGTTGAAGTGTGATGAGGGATAGGGTGGGATTGGGTGTTCCAGAGCTCATGTGAGCAGACATCTTTGTCTCTCCAGCATTGGTAATATAGATTAAAATGTTTCTGTGTTTCTGTTTCTATATCCCATTGAAATGAATCTGAATCACTATATCTGGGGAGCAGGCTGTGACTGCGAAAATGTTTAGGAATGGTACAGGAATTGAGCACATGATTTTGAACTGTGTCTTGCAGAGGATAGTGATTTCTGGATGTAACCTGCATCTATTGCCATCTCATTGTTCCTTAAAGCAAAACTTGGATGTTGCTCCTGAAATAAAAACTGCAGTACCTTACCAAGAATGCCACAGATCATTGTGGATCAGTACGAAAGTTTTACTACTGACTTTAACAAAAGCTGCTGCTTCTAAGTTGCATATTAGCTCAGTCATTGTGTTATACAAACCTAACTAATCATTTGCCTCCTTGGTAGTGACGTGTTTGGAGCTTGAGACCAGGCTAGAGCATGACACAAGGCAAATTTTTAAATCTCTAAGTCACTGCTGCAGGCTAATTATTAGATGAAACATAATAATTTTCATACTGCAGTTATTAATTGTCTGGTTCAACAGACACAGCCTAATGCTTTGTGATAAAGCATCAGTGTGAAGGCTTTAAGTTCTAACAAATTGAATATTATGCAATGCACAGCTTCTTTTTTGGCGTATCCATTGTGTGACGCATGTATGTGTGCACATATTCACCCATCCAAAAATATGCACAACCTTGTATGGCTGTAGATCAATACAGCCACCTGCATTTTGGGATCTCACTGAGGGGATGGCTATACAGCCTGTCATGATGAAGATGGGCTTTTCAAAATGTATTACTGCTTGGAAGCCCAAGTAAGACCCCTTTATCTCAACTCATTCTTTGTAGATTCTTTGTTAAGGCTTGAGATCCATAAATCCCATAGTGCCAGGTGGGATATTTTTGAAAGTCTGTTTCTTAAGTTTTTCCAGGGAAAAGAATTTTGCAGCTTTAACAGTGACCAACATACTTTCTGAATGGTGCGAAGGTGAGTCACCTTTGCATGGGGTGGGGGGAGATATAAAGTGGAAATGCCACCTGCCTAGCTGTGGGTGTTATTCTTATTGCTATCATTATTAGAATAGGTGAAAGTGCCTTTGTCTTCCTCCTGCCTGGCTGGCAAAAGCTTAGCAGGGCACAGACATATCAGAAAACTCTAAGGTCTAACAGGCAACAGTCCAAATTATTGTTCCTTGATTGCCTTTTCCACAATCTGAGGAACCTTATTTTCATATGAAAAATCACACTACATGGCATAAAATCTCAAAGATAGGCTGGTCATCCATATGGTGTTCCAAGATAGGCTGGACATGCACATGGTGGGCATGTCGTGAGCAGAGCCGACTGGAGCTGGGGGTCAAACTAGATGGCCCGGGAGGCCCCTTCTGACTTGCTCTGTTTCTATGTTTCTATAAAATCTAAGTTTACCTTTAGCTAATTTAAGTTGGTAAACTTAATGACACGGAAGAAAAGGTTCTACATTTTTGTAACTTCAGTCAAAAACTGAAAGAATTAGTCAATGCATTTCAGGGCCTTTCTTTACAGCTGCTCTGTAAATCATATTTAAATTCATTTCCCCTAAGGAAATAAACAGAAGATCCTGTTATCTAACCACCCCTAAGTTTAAGAGAAGATAGTAAACAAAGTGAGGAAGCTACTTTGTAGAAACCTTGCTTGGGAGAGATCAAAAGGCTTAAGCAGCCTAGATAACAAAGAGAAATCGAATAGAAATTTGGCAGAATTGATGGTCATAGCTGGATAAATAAAACTGGCTATGGTGAAAAGCATCAGAAAGAAACAACACAGAGAGCACTCAGAAGCTGGATGCTACTAGCACCAGCGGCTGATTTCTATCCCATCAGGGCTGGCCATGCCATACAGTAGGGTGAAGAGACCTGCTTCAGGCCTCATGGAGGGAAGCAAGAAAAGGTGAAGGGAGGAATTGGTGGCTGAATGGCATCTCCAAGTACTGGCCTTATAGTTGGCAGGGGGAATTATTTTGACTCATTTTGACTCAGCTTCAGGCAGCATAGTATCCTGGGCCAGCCGTGTGACACACTGACAGTCATGCAAATGTACATGCACTCCTACAAGAAGCTGTAGTAAAGGGGCTGTTTACTGCTAGTATGTTAGTGCCTTGCTAACATGTTTGTTTTGATGTGTGGCATGGTTGGTAATGAACATTCACACATAGTGAAGACCAAACAGTTTACACATTAAAAGTACATAAAAGCTAATCCTGGAAAAGTGAGTCAGGACTATTTATACTATTCTTAAAGAAACTACCAGTGTGTAAAAGAAATTACACCTTGATGAAAGGTGAGTGTATTCCTTTATTAATACAGGTGCACTGAGTTTGGTTTTCTTCAAGAGGATTCACTTATTGGGCCTGAAATAAGAGATGGACAGCTCCATATTTTTGCTCCAGGCACCCTATCCCTCTTGCAGATTCAGCATCAATCTGAATAATAAGCAGTTTGCCGGTTGTCTTGAAAATTCTTTTTTGGAATCTCCTGCCTGCAGAAATAATTGATGAGGAAAGATCTTTTTGGGAATAATCTACTGTTCCAGGACTGTGTAAGTCCAGTACATGGTAGAAAACCCAGAACAGTGAAGTAGAGAACGTCTGAGGTTCACAAATGGGGAGTGGCTTAATGACCAAGATTTAATCACTGTGAGTATATCTTGAAGGGATCAGTCTCCTATTATCTCACTGTTATGCCTGACTCCCCAGGAACCTGACATAATTGAAATATCTATCAGCTTTCTCAGGGCATTCAGGATAGGCATGACTCCTCTAGGCTCCAGGTAGGCATGACACGGCCAAACACTAGAATAATCAAACTGTCTCAGGGTGTGCATGATAGGCTTAGCTCTCCTAAGCTCTAGCCCATTCAAATGTCTAGTAACTGCCTCAGAGAATTCCCCTCGGAAAATGGAAAGAGCTTACCTACAACGTAATGGACAAAGATTGCTTAGAAGGTGTAAATTAAAAGATAAAACTTACTGCTAATCAAACCTGCTTCTGTATATCACTTGCTTAACTGCTGCTATGTGATTTTGTAACTTCCCGTTGTCGCCATTGTTCTGATTTTTGTCAAAAACTGATTGTATTGTTTCCCATTTACCGAAGGCTCACTGTGAAGCTATAAAAACCTTATTCCAACTCTGTTCAGGGCCACATTCTTACTAGAATGTTGGTCCCTGCAGGTAATCTTGCAGGTTAATAAACTCCTCTTTAAATTTACCAACTGGTCTCTGGTCTCATCTGCAAAACCGCGAGTTACAACACTCACAATGCTGAAATAGATATCAGAAATTCCTGGGGTGAGAACAGCTTGCAGGATCATTTTAAATGAAAAATGGCCAATGGGAAAGAAATTAAGTAATACTCTCCCCTGTTGTTCTTCTACTTATAAATGGAGTCACTGGAGGCTACTTAAAATCCTACCAGGGTTGTTGTTTTCTAACCTACACTGATGTGCAACATCTAGCTAAGAGCAGGCGTGAGTAATTTTGTATTTATATTTGCTAGACTCCATTGCCAAGCATAAAATCCATTGTTAAACTTGCCAACTAAATGTTAGGTTGAATATTTCAGTTAATGCCAGAATTCCTTCTTGGAGTCTTGTGAGGGCAGGTTACAAATTCCAGTGAAGTGCAAAATAAATACCTGTATCTCTGTAAGAAGTTAGAATGGACTGCTTTCACAAATGTAAAAAAAGTCAAGAATGCCAACTGAGAACTGTGGCTTCTATCAATGCACTTTTCAAATTCAGAATGATTCTGAGGTTGTATCAAACTGGAATACTGCTCTGAATGTATATAAACACTTAATACAATGTAATATTGATTAATTCTACTATATTTAACCCATAATTGTTCTCAAGTGTTCAACAGAACAATGAGCATTCTGTGTTCTCGTGTAAACTTTGTTTTCATAATATTTCATTACTTTGGTTTCATTCAATTTCTGCCAAGATTTGTATTAACCCTTATGCATTAAAATTTATTTGAAGATGTGAACATGTCACTTCTAATCCATCAGCATTACTGTTCATGTGATTTCATATTACAATCTTCACTGTGATTGCGAGTCACCACAATCTGCCACCTCATGGCTACAGGGGGAGCACTCCTATGCCCCTAGACAGTGTCTGAGAGGTCATGGGATATTTCGGATTCACAGAACCTCATTGTTTGCTCTCCAGCACTGGGAGACAAATTCAGAAAAGATGTTCCAGTGGGTGGGAAAGAGGTGAAACTGCAGAGGCCAAGGTTTGAGCTATTCTGAAGGCCCCCCACTTTCCTTTCTGCTCCCTTTCAAATAGCTCAGCTAGACAGGCAAAAAGTATGTCTATCAAATATGCAGGGTGGGAGGCCGGGCAGGTGAAAATCACAGTTCTTTCTGCCTTGTATATTTTGATCATAAGCCTCCACATTTGGGAGGTTTCTAACTACAGTAAGATAGTATCATCAATTTCTGTCTTGCCCTGAGATAATGGTACTGCCAGCAAAGTATTTTGAGTGGGTTTTGTGCACACTAATAATTCCTGATTCTTGTTAGTCCCACTATTCCAAGAGTTCCTCTTTCAACATATCCTAGAGATGACTGAGAATGTTCTTCCATCTACATTTTAAAGCATATCACCTGATCTATTTCATCAGGAACACTCCATGATTAGAGCACAATTTTCATTTGACTTTTATCCTTTGTAGAATAGTTTTTCAGTTCTCAGCGTAAAAAGAAGGTTGCTATTATGTGCTGTTAAGTTATCTCTGACTTATGACAACTCTATGAATGAAAGCTCTCTAAAGCGTTCTATCCATGACAGCCCTGTTCAGCTCTTGTAAATTCCAAGCTATGGCTTCCTTTATGGAATTGATTTACCTCGTTGGCCTTCCTTCAGTCAGTAAATTGCTTAAAGTATACGTTTGCAATAAACAGATTCTTGGCTTCACAAAATTCTATGAGCTGTTCCTTACAGCAGGCCAAATTTTCTTACCACATTTGATTCTGCTTTGTTTCCTGCTTTTGTGTTCCACTCACCTATAATTATCAGCATGTCTTGTTTTGGCATGTTATGAATTTGCTCTTGAACACATGTGTAAATGTTTCAATATCTTCTTTGCCAGGATCTGTTGTTGGAGCGCAGACTGTTTATGATGGTTATGGTTCTTGGCCCAAACATGTAAATAGCATGCACATTTTCAGATACTATGCATTTATGAAAATGCATATTATAAGTATATATATGTAGAAATGCATATTTGTGAAGTATGTATTTAAATATGAATTTTCATCTTTTTAAAGAAATGGACGATTAATGCAGAAACAGGACAGAATATCCATAGGAATGAACACATGCAAAACTGATATGGATGAAAAATAGACTGATCCACCCATGCCTATTTGGAATAAAAATATGAATCCTTTTTCAGGGGCTTTCTTCTTCATTTCATTTCTATATTCCCCTATAGCCAATAGCCAAAGCTCTCTCAGGTGTTCCGAAGAGTTTATGAAAAGCACCAAGCACAGTATAAAACAAACAGTATAAAATATAAAACAGAATTTGAAACAATTTGAGCAGCAAAACCAGTTTTTGATACTGCTACATCCAGTGTTTTTTTGTAAAAAAAAAAAAAAAAAAGGTACAGGAATGCACATCTTGTTAATCTTTTATTTAAAAAATTATATATTCAGTTCTTAGTATTCTCGCCTTTTTATTAGCAGGACCGGTGGTTGAGAATTAGTGATGTTTTTCATTTTTAAATTTGGGGTCACACTTTTAAACTAAAAATTAAAAAAAGATTTTCAATTCACCAATGTTTTTTTTAAAATAAAGAAATTATTTACCTTTTGCACGTAGCCAATCACTCTACACACACATAAACATAATGGTTGCCACCCGCAGTAAGCACTCAGCGCGCGACCACACGACCAATCTCAAGCCGGGCAGTGTCAAAAGCCGAGCAGCGCCATCACAACCAGCGCGGACACACAAGCAGCCCGCATACACTATTTTAATGATTTTGCTGTCAATCTGCTATGCCCAACAGGGCGATTCAAATTCATGTGGAAAAATCCGTTGAAAAAAGGTGCCAGAATGACGTTCCAGTGCATTCTGTGACAAAAAAAGCCCTGGCTACACCAATATAAAAGCCTCCATATGCCATTTAGTGCCATTGAATACCTTGGAGGAAAGTCCTCAGTGGAGACATAATAACTGGGTTAGGGTACCTTGAGTCCTCATTCTTCAATTCTGTTGGTTTTTCAGACAAGAATGTATCAAAAATGATTTGTTGTTCTGAATTGCAAAACATTGTGAAGATAAAATAAATGTGTTGATATTAAAGTAAAATATTATCTACAACTGTTTTTCTCTTATATAAGTAATAATCATAATAATATGGTCACTTGTGTCAACCATAGTAGTAGCATTTTTAGTAAAATAAAGCAGAAAATCTCATACACAGTTTTAAGAACTACAGCTGATTATTTTTTGTCAAAACTTATTTGGGTCATATTAAAATGTATTCATGATAATAAATGTATTCATTTTAAAATAATAATAATTAGTCACATTCATAACCAGATTGAACTTTTGGTTCAAAATGAGCCAGCTGGGAAATTTGGGGGGTTATACTACCACCTAGTGGCATGTATTATAACTACTCCCTTTTCATCTCTTAATAATTCTCTCATCTGAATTCAAGACTGGCTTACATAAACCAATTTACATATGCATGACAGTCTTGTAGGCATGGCACTTATCCATAGACCTTCCACCTTCAGCAGTGATGGAGGCACACACAGAAAGGGGTGCAGCAAGTACCCACTCTGGCCACCATTCCTGGTGGAAAACATTCTTCTCTACTTACCAATAGCAGCAGCAGGCAAGGAAGAATGGTGACCACATGGGACCTGATTCCTGATGGGTGTCCTGAAAACAGCAGATACACTCACCAGGATCTCAGACTGTGGGCCACTGCAAAGTGGACCAGAGTCTGGGAAGCTTAAACCAGGGGAACCAATGGGTTTCCAACACAAAACAGATTTCTTGAACATCCCTAGATCCATCTTAGTCACTTGAGGATCAGGGGGCCTCTGCTGGAAATGAAAGAGTCCAATGTGCTTGCCATGGGCTTTCAGGTCAGAAAGATTAGGACTTTTCAGATGGGGAGGATGGACCCTAGGAAACTGGACCTCCAGCTATTGAGGTGGGAAAAACAGAGGGTCTTTTCTCAAGGATGCTCTCTCTAGGTATTCAGGTAGACTCTGACAATAGCCAGGATCTACAATTGTCAGAAGGAGCTTGGGACAGGATCTCCAGCAGCCAAATGAGCTTGATGCTTGACTCTTGACCCCATGACATGGCACTGGGAGAGAAGAGCTAGCCATCTAGAGAGAGTGTGTACTTGCCTGCTTCCAAAAGAATTCCCAAAAAGGAGGGTTCTCAGGAGTAGTTGCTAGATTGGGTTCAATTAACCTCTGTGGGCAGAGAGGTTGTCCATTTCCTTATTGGATATCCATTGGAGAAAAAGAGGGGTTTTTTTTTTTCCTAAGGAAAGGTCTGTTGCTTTGAATGTATGAAGGGGGAAGCCTAGCTCCCAACAGCCTCAATGGCACACAGAGCTTTCGACAACTTCAGCCGATGGTCCAGCTGTACCTGTACTTGGACAGAGATAGACTGTCTTCAGTAATCTGTGTTCTCATAATCTCCAAACTAGTTGACAGCAATGTGCTGTTTATTGGCCTGCATTTGAAGACAGTACAGAAGCTGAGGCTTGTGCAAAATGTGGCAGCCAGACTAATAACTGGCACCAGATGGCCTGAACTAACCCCATTCTGGCTGACTTGCATTAGCTGCCTAGATATCCAATCCAAGGTCCTGGTCTGAACCTATGAAGCCCTACATGGTTTGGGGCCACAATCACTGATGGAGCACCTCTTCCAATAGTGATGTACCCAGACACTAGGCTCAACATCTAAGGCCTTCCTTCAAGGAGGACTCAACTGGTGGCAACAAGAAGGTTCTTGTGGTATCTCCAATACTGCAGAATAATCTCCTGGCTGAGGACTGCCTGGTGCCAATTTTACTATCTTTTTGGCTCCAGGTTATCACCATCTTCTTTGCCAAGGCATTTACCAATTCCAGATAGTGCATGGAGTGGGAATTTCAAGATTGTTTTCAGCCAGCCTAGCAGCATGGACTAGTTTTAGCTGTTCAGTTGTAAAAATACGGTTTTAAAGATGGATTTAATTTTTAATGTCATTTTACAGTGTATTATGTATTGCATTTTATAGAATTTATTACAGTTCACAGCCCAAACAGCTTCAGCTAACAGGTGGTACAGAAAATGAATAAATGCAGGTAACATGTGGGCATTACGTGAACAAATTTGGATCCAAATACTGAATGAAGCAAATTGGAATAACTTACAGATTACAGCTGGGATAGTGATTGCACAAACCTGGAAAAAGGAGGTTCCAATAGTTGGGCAATAAGAAAAGATGTGTAGCCCAAAATTAACATATAAGTAACACTACAGAAGGGAAGAAATTAGATTCTTCATGTTGCAGACAAGATTTTGTAATAATTACATTATACAGGGTGTTGCAGAATGGAGAGCATTAACAATGACATACAAAAGGCTTGCATATACACATTTGCATTTCAATAAGAAAACTTGCTCAACATTTACCAGTTAAATCTTAGCCTATATAGTTTAATATAGCTTATACATTTCATAGAATCATAGAATAGTAGAGTTTGAAGGGGCCATGAAGGCCAATGGATCCAGCCCCCTGCTCTTTCAGGACACCAATTTACACCATCCCACTCAGATAGCTGTCCAATTGGGACATACCCCAGTGTGGGAGAGCCCATGACCTCTCTAGGCAACTGGTTCCACTGTCGTATTTCTCAAGGAGAAAACTTCCTGATATCTAGCCTGAATCTGGGTTGTCGCAACTTGACTTGATTATTCTGTGTCCTACACTCTGGTATCAGCAAGAAGAGATCTTGACCTTTCTCTTTGGGAAGCCTTTGAGGTACTTATAGAGGGATATCATGCTCCCCACCCCAGTCTTCTCTTCTGAAGGCTGAACATGCCCAGTTTGCTCAGTCTCTCCTCTCTGTCCTTTGTCCTCATGGGGCAGTGTTTCCAAACCCTGGATCATTTTTGTTGACCTCCTCTGGACCCTTTCTAATTTTTCTGCATCTTCCTTCCATCTTGGTGCCCAGAACTGGACACACTATTCCATATGGGGTCTGACTAGTGGAGGAGTATACTCCTACTCCTGGTTTTTCAGCATACTAATGGCAGTACATTACAGCATAGCATGTTGTTGTTGTTGTTAGTCGTGAAGTCTTGTCCGACCCATCATGACCCCATGGACAACATTCCTCCAGGTCTTCCTGTCCTCCACCATCCCCCGGAGTCCACTTAAGCTCACACCAACTGCTTCAGTGACTCCATCTAGCCACCTCATCCTCTGCCGTCCCCTTTTTCTTTTGCCATCTATTGTTCCCAGCATTAGGCTCTTCTCCAGGGAGTCCTTCCTTCTCATCAGGTGGCCAAAGTATTTGAGTTTCATCTTCAGGATCTGGCCTTCTAAAGAGCAGTCAGGGTTGATCTCCTCTAGGACTGACCGGTTTGATCACCTTGCTGTCCAAGGAACTCACAGAAGTCTCCGCCAGCACCACAATTCAAAGGCCTCAATTCTTCAGCGCTCAGCCTTCCTTATGGTCCAGCTTTCACAGCCATACATTGCAACTGGGAAAGCCATAGCCTTGACTATACGCACTTTTGTTGGCAGGGTGATGTCTCTGCTTTTTAGTATGCTATCTAGATTTGCCATAGCATTCCTCCCCAGGAGCAAGCATCTTTTAATTTCTGGGCTGCAGTCCCCGTCTGCGGTGATCTTGGAGCTCAGGAAAATAAAATCTGTCACTACCTCCATTTCTTCCCCATCTATTTGCCAGGAAGTGAGAGGATCGGATGCCATGATCTTAGTTTTCTTAAAGTTGAGTTTCAAGCCAACTTTGTACTCTCTTCCTTCACCCGCATCAAGAGGCTCTTTAGTTCCTCTTCACTTTCTGCCATTAGAGTGGTATCATCTGCATATCTGAGGTTGTTGATATTTCTCCCAGCAATCTTAATTCCAACTGGTGATTCATCTAGACCTGCCTTTCTCATGATGTGCTCTGCATGTAAGTTAAATAGGCAGGGAGACAGTATACAGCCTTGCCGAACTCCTTTCTCAATTTTGAACCAATCAGTGGTTCCGTGCCCAGTTCTAACTGTTGCTTCTTGACCCAGATATAGGTTTCTCAAGAGACTAATAAGATTGTCTGGTACTCCCATCTCTTTAAGAACTTGCCACATTTGTTGTGATCCTCACAATCAAAGGCTTTAGCATAGTCAATGTAGCAGAAGTAGATGTTTTTCTGGAACTCCCTAGCTTTCTCCATGATCCAGCATATGTTGGTAATTTGATCTCTAGTTCCTCTCCCTCTTTGAAATCCTGCCTGTACTTCTGGTAGTTCTTGGTCCACATACTGCTGGAGCCTAGCTTGTAGGATTATGAGCATCACTTTGCTGCCATGTGAAATGAGTGCAATGGTGCGGTAGTTTGAACATTCTTTGGCATTGCCCTTCTTTGGGATTGGAATGTAAACTGACCTTTTCCAATCTTGTGGCCATGGATGAGTTTTCCAAATTTGCTGGCATATTGAGTGTAGCACTTTTACTACATCGTCTTTTAAGATTTTGAATAGCTCAGCTGGAATACTGTCACCTCCACTAGCTTTGTTGTTGCTCAGACTTCCTAAGGCCCATTTGACTTCACATTCCAGGATCTCTGGCTCGAGGTCAGTGACCCCCCCATCGTGGTTATCAGGGATGTTAAGCTCTTTCTTGTATAGTTCTGCTGTGTAATCTTGCCATCTCTTCTTAATCTCTTCTGCCTCTGTTAGGTCCCTGCCATTTTGGTCCTTTATCATGTCCATCTTTGCATGAAACGTTCCCTTCATATCTCCAATTTTCTTGAAGAGATCTCTGGTTCTCCCTATTTTATTGTTTTCTTCTATTTCTTTGCACTGTTCATTTAAGAAGGCATTCTTATCTCTTCTAGCTATTCTCTGGAATTCTGCATTCAATTGGGTGTATCTTTCCTTTTCTCCCTTGCCTTTCAGTTCCCTTCTTTCCTCAGCTATTTGTAAAGCTTCCTCAGACAGCCATTTTGCTTTCTTGCATTTCTTTTTCTTTGGGATGGTTTTAGTTGCTACCCTTGTACAATGGTGTGAACCTTCGTCCATAGCTCTTCAGGCACTCTGTCTATCAGATCTAATTCCTTAAATCTATTTGTCACCTCTACTGTATATTCATCAGGGATATGATTTAGGTCATACCTGAGTGGTCTAGTGCTTTTCCCTACTTTCTTCAATTTAAGCCTAAATTTTGCAACCAGAAACTCATGATCTGAGCCACAGTCAGCTCCTGGTCTAGTTTTTACTGACTGTATAGAGCTTCTCCATCTTTGGCTGCAGAGCACATAGTCAATCTGATTTCTGTGTTGACCGTCTGGTGATGTCCATGTGTAGAGCCGTCTCTTGGGTTATTGGAAAAGAGTGGTTGCTATGACCATCGTATTCTCTTGACAAAATTCTACCAGCCTGTGCCCCGCTTCATTTTGTACTCCAAGGCCAAACTTGCCTGTTATTCTGGTTATCTTTTGGCTTCCTACTTTAGCATTCCAACCCCCCATGATGATAAGGACATCATTTTTTGGTGTTAATCCTAGAAGGTGTTGTAGGCCTTCATAGAACTGGTCAACTTCAGCCTCTTCAGCACCAGTGGTTGGGGCATAGACTTGGACTACTGTGATGTTGAATGGTTTGCCTTGGATTTAACTGAGATCATTCTGTCATTTTGGAGATTGTATCCCAGTACTGCTTTTCCTACTCTTTTATTGACTATGAAGGCTACTCTATTTCTTCTGAGGGATTCTTGTCCGCAGTAGTATACCTGATGGTCATCTG
>NW_025335268.1:131265239-131493723 GCF_004798865.1 Varanus komodoensis
TTACATTCCAGGTTCCTATGGGGTATAGATCTTTGCAGCATCGGACTTTCCTTTCACCACCAGATACATCTGCAACTGAGTGTCCTTTTGGCTTTGACCCAGTTGCTTCATTCTTTCTGGCGCTACTAGTACTAGCCCTCCGCTCTTCCCCAGTAGCATATTGGACACCTTCCGACCTGAGGGGCTCATCTTCCGGCGTCATATCTTTTTTCCTTTTGGTACTGCCCATGGGGTTTTCATGGCAAAGATACTGGAGTGGGTTGCCATTTCCTTCTCCAGTGGATCACGTTGTGTCAGAGCTCTCTGCTATGACCTGTCCACCTGTCTTGGGTGGCCCTGCAGGGCAAGGCTCATAGCTTCATTGAGCTACGCAAGCCCCTTCACCACGACAAGGCAGTGATCCATGAAGGAGACAGCATAACATATTTTTTCATTAAAATAATCTCAAAACAGGACACAAACAATAAAACAAAATATAACAAAACAGTATTGAGAAAGCAACAACATAATCAAACAGGGAAAAATAAAAACAGATAAACAGCATTTTATACACTGCAGCAAAAAGAGAAAGGGAAAAAAAATCACTCAAAAATTTGGGTTAAGAAACAGTTCTTTAGCTGACTCCAAAAACCATGATGTCTCCTGTATTTAATATGGGAAAATGCACCACACCTGGGCTGCCTGTATGGGGAATGCTCTTTCTTGGATACTGTGCACTGAATTCCAGGCAAATGCAGCACCTTCGGGAAAGCATGCCTGTTTGATCTTAATACACACGTAGGCACAGAAGGGAAGATGGACTCCTTCAGGTAACCAGGTCTCCTATTCTTTATTACAATCTGGTTTAATTTATTTTGACGTAGAATGTGCATTTTTTATTTTAAGGCATTTTATGTGAGCTATTCTACACCCCTTATCAGATCCATAGTTCTTTTAAGCTATGTTGCAGGCTCTCCAATGAGCAAATTGTGACATCAACCAACTGCTGAGTAATCATGTATATGCTGAGTCACCCAGCTCCTCAGTACTTTGCTTCTTGCCAAAACTGAAGCAGCATACAAGACAACAGCCTCAAGGCAAGACAGCACAACCATCTTGTTAGCCTCTGATTCAGGGAAGGTGTCATGAGTGCACGGATTGAAAATTGTTAAAGCCAATGGCTAAACCTCAAGCTGAAGTCTTTTAGAGTGCTTTCCACATTTTAGAATGACTTTCCTATTAGAGTTTAATATCATCAGTGGTTCTGGTTTAATCTGAAGCAAATGGAAATGAGCTGTAACAATAATTTCTGGGGAAAAACATGTCAGCAGAACTTGTAGAATGGTTGTCTACTGTTGAAAGGGTAGCATTAAAAAGAGCTAGCTTCTAGTTGCACTACTCGTGTGGCCCATTGGCACAGCAGAAGCAGCAGGAAGGCAGCTACAGTTACTACATATTGATCAATATTGTCCCCAAAATGTCATCAGCAAATCAAATAAATCTCAGCAACTTAACTTATAGAATGTTATTTATTTATTTTATTTAGGAAGCTTCTATGCTGCCCCACTCACCGAAGCCTCTGATATTTCTGGAATCTATATCCTTTTCTAAACAAAACAAATCAATGAAATTTACAAACAGCAACTTATAATTAATCTGAAACTAAAACAAACACAGCAACAATTTAAAGTAGCAGTAACAATGTATCCTTAAAAGCAATATCCCAATCAGAAGGGCCCTTGAAGAGGAAATAAGTTCCTAGGCACATTCGTATGAAGAGAGGTGAAGGCATAAGATGATCTGGCCGCTAGTTATTTGGAGCTTTAAGGATCAAAGTGAACATCTTGAACTGAACACAGAACTAGTATCCAGTGCAGTTCATAGAAGAAGGTGGGCAATCAGATATTTTGATTTACATGCAGTTCCTTACCATTAGGCATGCTGGCTGGGACAGATGAGCACTTTAGGCAAATACATTTTGAAGCACCAGGGTGGTAACAGATTGGCATAATATAATCTAATTTTTTCACTCCACTCAAAATCCTGGCAGCTATATTTTGTACCAATTGAAGTTTCTGAACTTTTCAAGAGTAGACCCATGTAAAGCATGGTACAACAATCTATCCAGGAATGATAAGAGCATAAACAACTGTGGCTGTGTCCTTCCTCCTCCTCCTCCTCCTCCTCCTTCTTCCAGGAAAATGTGCTTCTGGCATCAGAAATGCTACTGGAAAAAGTATTTCCTGGCCATTACCACCAACTGGGCATCCAGAAACAAGGCTGGATCTGGGAATACCACCATTTTGTGAACTTTCTGAATCAAGGAAAGTGCAATGCTGCTGAAGACAAGTTGGACACCTACTCCAAGACCACCAGGACATCTAATCAACAATACTCTCATCTTGTCTTCATTAAGTTCAGTCTGTTCTGCCTCATCCAATCCAAAAGGACTACCACTGCCTCCCCACTGTTAGCAAATGGCAATAAAATTGAGAGACAGATCTGGATGTCATCCGTATATTAGTGCCATCCCAAATTGCTGCATGACTTCCCATGGTGGTCTTAATCACAGTGGTTGTTGAAAAGCATGTACATTCATTTGCCCCTTGTGTGCACTGCCGATGAGATGATTAATGGAAGGTTCTCTCTGCTGCAGGGAGAAGACAGGCCTGCGGCGATAGCAGATAACTTACCAAGATATGATTCCCTGTAACAGCAAGCACAGATGGTGACTGCTGATGGAAATGGTTCCAAAATAGGACCACTAAGAAACCAGAGTGATCTGTTGATATAATCAGAGGATGCTGAAACTGTGCAAAATGTATTTTTTAAGTTAAACATATAGCAGCAATGACACCCCCTGCACCCCCCCCAAAAAAAATCAGCAATGACTGAGCATGCACAATGGCCAAGAATATTCAGTAGGATGAGAAAACTGAGAAGGGGAAGGAGGAAAGAATGAGCCTATAGCACAGTTAGTTGTAACCCTAAATATTGCAGGGCTGTTACAATGCAATGTTTTATTTCAAATTTTACTTGCCACTCAATAGTCATGGCTAGCAATACTTTTGAGCTGCTTATTTGTTCATTTATACTGTTCAGTATATCCCCTACTTTCCTTAAATCATTCTCCCCAGTCAGAGCTTTGCCCAAAAAAATAAGTGCTGGGTATATTGCAATCTTGGTTTGCCTCCCTAAGTGTGTATGCATTATACTTTCTCTGGGGTGGCGCCCAATCTGTGGAATGCCCTCCCTAGAGAGGTATGCCTGGCGCTGTCATTATTTGTTTTTTGGTGCCAGACGAAGACCTTTTTATTCAAATGTCATTTTAACTGTTAATAGTATTTATTTATTTTATTCTTTGGCCAGGGCGACTTATTTTATATTGTTAACTTGTTTTATATTGTCAATTTATAGTATTTTAATTGATTTATTTGTAAGATGACCCGAGGCTTCGGCAAATGGGGCAGCATAGAAATTTTCTAAATAAATAAAATAAATTAATTAATTAATACTTGGACTGTATATGAAATTCCATGTTATCATGTTAAGATGCAGTTCACTGGTTCCCATCTGGAGAAAAACTGTACAGAATTTACTTTATTTTACTTTAATACTATAACACCTTCCAAATGATAGAAGCAGCACAAATGTATTTCTTAATTAATTTTAATACTTTTCCATCAGTTATTTATGTTACACTAAATCACCAGCAAAGCATTCCTCTGGTACCTAGCTTGCATCTAGGGGTCCATAGGATTTTTCAGAGTCTCAGTTCTGAATTCAGAAAACAGCTGCAACCTCAGAGTTGGATCTGCAACCTTGGATCAGCCTCCCACCACTTACCTGCTCACAGTTTGCAGCGAGGAACCACACCAGCTGCATCTGTGAGGTCACAAGAGCAAGCCAGAAGGAAGAATACAGAGAAAAAAGTGACTAGGTCAATTAGGGTATAACAACCTGGTTGTTCCCCCAGCCTCCTTTCTTCCCCATTTAAAGTGCTGCAACTACAGAGCCAGATTCAGCCATGTAGTGGATTGCAGGATGGAAGAGCCTCCATTTTCTTCCACACCTTCATAGAATGCCCATAATCCTCCAAGCCTATGGCCTAAATGGCTTATGGGTCTCCTACTGGATTGTACCTTTAAGTGATTAAAAATGCACCCTCATGCAAGGTTGCACTGTCTTCTGTGCTCATGGAGGAAGGGACAGCTTGATTCATGTGAGGGGGACAATTCAGTCATGTGTGTGAGGGGACTGCACCAGGCAGGGACATGGTGGCACAGCTGTACCAGGCAGGTAAGGCAGACAATTGACCAGATGGCAGATATGGCGGTGTGGCGAGAGGGCATCAAGCAGTGTGTGCTGAGTGCAAGGACAAGGAGCATGGGAGCAGCCAATCAGCGCCTTCTCCACCCGCAACTCAGCTGTTGCTAGGCAAACAGGGGCAGCAGAAACTGGTGGTTAGAGTGGCTGTGGCTGCTCCTCCTGCCGAACTCACTGGTTGAAATGGTGAAATTATGGAAAGACATCACAACCACCTTCACACGTTATAAGAAGCAATGTGAAAACATGGAAACCTTAGAACTAACTGTTGGTTCCCTGTAGTGAAACATGGTAGCCAAATGTGCCATGTTTCACGATGCTTCTGTTACCCATACATAACAACAAACCATTCCTGCCATGTTGTTATGCATGAATACGGCCATGGTGCTGGGTGGTATTTTTGATGGTTTGTCTTTATCACCTTTGACAGAAATGCAGTGTGGCTTTTCCAAGACTTGGCTGAGATCAATTAACTGGTGCCAGTGCTGTGTATGAGGAATTCTGCACGCCCTGAAATCATTCTTGCGTGATTCCTTGTCCTGCTCTGCACATAAACCACTTTCTGGCGTGAGTGGCCAGGGAGGGAAGAGTGAAAGGGATGTAGGACATGTCTGTTCCTGCCAACAGTTGCTGGAAGTGAACAGGTAGCTCAGCTGGTGATGCAATGGGAAAAGGTGTGCTCATGGAAAGTGTGCTAGCAGAACAGGAAGGTTTTAAGTGCATTGCTTGGAATTTCCTGGGGAACAAAGAAGAAAAAGTCTGTCTCATCAGAAATATTCTGAAAGTACCACCATTTAATCCCACTGTGACCCCTTTCCATTCTGCGACAGCTACTGACTGCTAAACAAGCTAAATATGACCATTGTAGTGCGTCAGAGCATTCTTTTTAAAGGCACCTTCTGGATGGATTTTTTTTCCTGCTGCTGAATTTGGCAGTGCAGCAGAGTGCATGCTGGCCACACAGAGGCCCCCTGTGTTGGGGTTTCTCTAGACGAGACTTTCTTTGTGCTCTTGTGATCCTTTCCTCAGAGAAGTTTGTGGGTCCTTTGCATCACAGCATCATCCAATTATTGGCCCGCATCATTCAGCTGCTTCTCCCACTTTTTCCCTGAACAGGGGAAATGCAATTGGTAGTACGCTGAACCTGCCACCAAAATCCGGTGTATTTCCCACATAGCGGAATGTTCCTCCATCCCTTGGGAGGGGGGTGTTTGGGTGTGGGACTGATGTCCACAGGACAAAGCAGTGGGGGTGCTGCCTGGTGCTGCCTTGCTTTGCACTTCCTGCCCTGCCCTGCCCTGCCATATTCTTGCAAAAGCCAGTGGGGTCTTTCCCCTTGTCCTGGCTACCCTGCTTCTGCATGGCTGTTTCCATTGCAACAACTGGATGAGTGGTGGCGGGGGGGGGGGGGGGGGCTGTTTCTGAGAAGCAATAGGAAATCCTCCATCCAGTGGACATGGGGTAAAAAGGACCAAGGGGAGATGGCTGGAAGGAAGGAAGGACAAAAGGGTGTTCAATGGGCTTAAGCAAAGCAATGCGGTTTACTTGTATGAGTGTTGAGAATAAGCTGATTAACTTCAGATAAACAAGGAGTTCAGTTAGTTGTTTCATGCCCAAGAGGACAAAGGAGGCAAGCAGCTAGGCTTGAAAAGACAGGACAAACTGTATTCCTTTAATTCAGAGAGGTGGGGCCATTTGCAAGTTGCACTGCTAGTCTCTCTCCCTCCCTCCCTGCCTCCCTCTCTATCTCACATGAACTTTTCCCTGAAAAAATTAAAGTTAGTTGTACGTCATGCATGCTTAGTGAAATAGAGGGTGGCCTGGCTTCTTTTCCAAGCATTAGCAGCACTACAACTAACCATCCTCATGGAAGGCACCTGCCATGGCTGTGAGGTTCCTCAGGACAGAAGGTGAGGGGGATGGGAATCACAAATGTCGGGCTGGGAGGAACCACGGGGGAATGCATCTGTTGAGCACTCATGGCTTCCTCTCACACTCAGCCTGGTCTTGCAAAGTGAGCTAAGTTGAGAAGTCCACCAATGTTCATGGAGTGAAGGTTACACAACTCTCAACCTTCTTCTTCTGTGTCAGGTGCAGTAGCACAAATGCTGCCTCAGGTGGCTTGAGAGACGGGCACTACCTGTGCAGCGATCATGTGGTGCTCCAGCCCTGGTGAGCCTCACAACCTGCTGCACCAGACACAGAAGAGGGATGCTCCTTGGACAGCAGTCCCATGATGCTCCATTCCTGGTGAGCCCCATGCAACCAAATTTCTTCCACGTCAGGCCCAGCAGCCCAAATAGAGCCTGCATGTGGAGCAGAAGAAGGACATGCCTAGCAGTTTCATGAGGCTCCATTGCTGGTGAGTACGGCACAACCAACCTTATTCCATGTCAGATACAGTGGCCCAAACAGCTGCTGCGGGTGATGCAGAAAACCTGCTTATGCAGGCATGTGGGACTCAGTTCCCAGTAAGCACCCTGCAGAAGCTGTGTGTACTCACCAGGAACTCACACACAGGATGACTGCAAAGCAGAATCCAATGGATTCCCACCCCCAAATAGATTCCTCACACATACTAATATGAACTGTGATTTTATTTATTTATTTATTTATTTTATTTTATTTAAAACATTTCTATGCCGCCCCATTCGCCGAAGCCTCGGGGCAGCTCACAACATAAATTAAAATATAATACATTCAAAATATAAAACAAATTAACAATATAAAATAAGTCACCCTGGCCAGTGTGAAGTTATGTTGTGCTTCCAAGGCAATGCGTTTGGGAATCTCTACTGCTTCATGTCTTTATGCAGGAGAGGAAGAAAAGGAGGTCTAATAGAGAGCCCAGTTTATGATGCAGAAGAGCAACAGAGCAGGAGAGTGTTAGAGTCAAGCCCTCATGTAGGCCAACATTCTGATCCAGGAGTCTAACTTCCACAACACTGGTTCTCCATGTAACTTGAAATATTCCATCCTTGCATAATGGCTAAAAGAATGTTTAATTTTTAGGGATTGGAAGAAAAACTTCCAGCGTATCTTGCATCATTTTTAATTTCTTCCTATTTTATCAGAGTCATGATGTAAATGAAGCCAGAGAAAATTCAGCACAAAGGGGGAATTTTTCATTCCAGAAGTCAGCAGTCCTTCCTCAAAGAAAGAATCCAAGTTGAAGCATATTTGAATTGAAGCAGGATGAAGTGTGATGAAATGTGCAAGAGGAAAAATCAATGCAATACTTAACAGAAAAAATGCAACAGAAATGGAGGGCACTAATTTCACAGAAAGGTCTGATTTATCATATTTCTTATTTGGTGGACTATCATTCCAAGTGCAATGAAGGTGTCAAGCCCAGGAAAGAAACTGAGTAACAACATTGTTAACCTGGCCTTATAACATCCTTCTCCACTCAAGGATATGCAACTGATATTGGACCTTCATCCTGATTGCACAGTGGTGATGCATGTAGAATCACAATCTTCTGAGCACGTTAAGTTCTAGAGCATGTCCATATGATACCCCAAAGATGGGGACTATCTGGTCCATGGAGCATCCTCATCTGGACTGTCTAAATGAGCCCTAGGCTTCCCCTGCAAAATGACTCCCCTCTGGCCTGGAAGCCATGGGGGGCATGGGGAGAAGGCAGGAGAGATATTTCTGATTGGAGATAAAGGGATCTGCTTTCATGCACTCCAACCTTCAAGGAAATTTGAACAGTACACAGAGCACCCATATAACCTATTTGCGTGGGGAAGGTGAAAGTGCTTCCATTACTTTGTTGCCACCTTGGGAAGGAGAAATAGGGGCCTCCTCTGCACTCAGATGAAGCTTGCAGGAACTCTTGCAAGCACTGTCCAATTGTATTTTGCTTGTCCTTCACCTTCTGCATGCAAGACAGATTAGTGGACTGTAACAACTTCAGAATTGAGCCAAACTTGATGTTATGCTACTCATGCATAGTTACCTTTGTGTAAATGTATGCAGCCCCAATTTGGATCAGAACTATAGTGCTTCAGAGCGAGATTATTTGAAATCTGATGAAATTCCACCATGAAAATGTAACTCAAAAAAGTGTACATCGTTCCCTCTTTAATAGCCATGGTCCTGATCCAACTTGAGTTTGTACTGTTCACACAGGGGTAAATAAGGCAATCATATATGCACAATTTAATGAATGGGTAGTCTGACTCTCTGGTTGTATTTGGGACTTTGGATGCTGAACTCTCTTTCAGTCTTGGGTCTGCATACACACATGCAAAGACATACAGGATGCCCTCGGTTTTGACAGTGCAAACCATTTGTGTGGGATGGAAGAATCCAGCTGCACTCAGGACTGTACTGTCAAAAGTGGTAGCAAGCTGGAGAGTGTGAAGGCAATGACACTTATGCAGAGCCACGTGTGCAGCTTGGATTTAATGAATTGCAATTCTTGCTAACTTCTGAAAATTCTATTTTAGAGTAGTAGTTAATCCATTAAAGGCCACTCCCTCTGACAGGGATCTGCAGGATCTACTAGAAAATGTTTAACAGACTTTCCTATAGATGGGAGATGGGAATGTAGGTATGTGGATACAGGATTACCCTCAGTCCAACCAGGAAGGCCAGCTGGGAGTCATAGGAAGCACTAGAAAAGGCTTCCCTGCCCTATTCATTTGTACCATAGCAGTGTGAGGCTCTGTATATAAGCCTTTGCATTGCATTTCTGACTTGGTTTTTGCCTCTGATCATGCTATGCCCTTTTCTGAGTTTGATCCTCACCTTTTCCTGACTGTGATTTTGCCTCTAGTCTTGCCTTGTTGGTTTCTGACTCTTGGCTGCCGAGAGACACTTAATTCTCCTTCTATGTCTATTATTTCTGTCTCAGGAATTCCATTCATGTATGCCTGTCTTTATGTCCGCGAACTGACAAATGTATTCAAATGAGTCCAGATTTCTTGAACTCCACCCTGCAGATTCCACTATGGACTGGCTTTCATAAGTTTAACATCTATGGGGTGTGTGGACTGGTTTTTTGTTTTGTTATTTTTATATAAATTTAGCTACAACAAACTATATACAAAACTGATCCAAAATATACAAATCCTCCATTGAGTAAAGCATGAACATTTTTATTATGGAGGTATTGTGTATTTTTGGCCAGTGGGAATTTGCATAAATATGTGGGAATGGGTTTGTGTAAATTCCAAGTCTACAAACTGACAGACAACGCAATGAAAGTTGCTCCCAAATTTGTGAATTGCTGGCGGAATGGCTTTGACTCCACACACATCCCTGGACCTAATGTGTAGACTCATATATGCACTACTATTATGTTGTGTCCCATCCGGTATGTTGGGTCCACACTTGGTCACTACAGATTGGACTTGCTGAAATCAATGGAATTGGTCATGAACAGCATAGATTCCATTGACCCCAAAGCTGTATTCTAAAAATAACTAAGTTTGGTTCCAATGTAGTATGCATGTACATGTGTCAACTGTAAAAGCAAAAGTCTTTGCACAACTACACCCTAATGGGCCTATTATATATTGGTGGTCTTTAGCAGAGTTGTGATTATCTTACCTGAAATGCAGTTTTCTGTTTGCCAGATTTCTTCTTGGGCTTTCAGACAGTCTATGAGGAGACATTGAAATAACTAGTCACATTTAGCCTAGGAAAGAGAAAACTGAATGGAGACCTAATCACACTTTTCAAATACTTGAAAGGATGTTACACAGAGGAGGGCCAGAATCCCTTCTCTGGCATCCCAAAGTACGGGACATGGAATAATGGGTTCAAGTTACAGGAAGCCAGATTCCAGCTAGACATCAGGAAAAGTCTTCTGAGTAAAGCAATGGGACCAATGATCTAGGAATGTTGTGGGCTCTTCCACACTAGAGTCATTCAGGTTGCAACTGGACAGCCATTTGTCTGGGATGCTTTAACCTGGAGTCCTGAATGTTGCAGGTGACCTTATAGGCCCCTTTTATCTCTACCATTCTATGACTCTATGCTTCTATAAAATATGGAACATCACATGACTAATGTAAATGGCCTCATCTAGAAACATAGAAACAGAGAGAGTCAGAAGGGGTCTCCTGGGCCTTCTAATCTGACCCCTGGTCCAGCTGGCTCCACTCATGATATGCCTACTTTGTGCATGTCCATCCTATCCTTGAACACCCTCCCCGATGGGGCTTCAACCACCTCCTGTGGTAACCCGTTCCATACGCTAGGAGTTCTACCTGTCAGGAAGTACCCCCTGGCATCCAAATTGAACCTTGGTTCCCTGAACTTTGCTCTATTGGAATTCATCTGGCCCTCCTCTGCAGGGGAAAACATGTCTCTACCCACTTTCATGTGATTCCCCCTCACATACCTGTATGTCGCAAACAGATCCCCTCAGAGTCTCCTCTTCTTCAGGCTGAAAAGACCCAATTCCCTCAGTCTCGCCTCATACAGCTTTTCCTGCAATCTGGCCACGATCTTTGTGGCCCTACACTGCACTGATTCTAACCCGGCTATAGCCTTCCTGTAATGTGGAGCCCAGAACAGAACACAGTACTCCAGTTGTGGGTGCACCAGAGTCATGTAGAGTGGTAGTAATACCTCTCTCTATCTAGAAGCCATACTTCCGGCTATGCAACCAAGGTGGCGTTCACTCTCTAGACCGCCACATCACACTGCTGACATGTTTAGCCTGCAGTTGACCAGTACCCTGAGATGCCTTTCACAAGTGCCGCTCTTCAGCCACTTGTCCCCTGACCTATACTTATGACACCCATTCCTATGCCTCAAGTGCAAGACCTTGCACTTATCCACATTGAATGCCATCCTGTTGTCCCCTGTCCATTTCCATAGTCTGTCCAGATCCTTCTGGATCTGGAGTACCTACTCCTCAGTTGTGGCCACCCCCCCCATTTTAGTATCATCTGCAAATTTGATCAGCAGACTGGTCACCCCGTCTTCCAGGTCATTGATGAAAAGATTGAACAGGATCGATCCCAGGATAGAGCCCTGAGGAACCCCACTCATCACTGACCACTATTCCAATGATTTCTCACTTGAGTAATTCCATTTATTCCTATGTGGAACATCTCTCATGGAAAGGATGGATTCTGTACAAAACAACATAGAATATTTCCTAAGGGGTGGGCTTTATCTTGTTCTGCAAATCATTATCCTCCAACAGTCAGCCCTTTTCAAACTCCTCAAATCCTCTAAATTGATACAACTTAAATGTCTTTTCTGACTGTGCAAACTTGTGCACATTTAGACAGTAAATTCTTAACCTTCTTAGCACTGGAGACATTATAGGATTTTTTCTAAACATGCAAATGATCGCACCCTAAATTGTTCTTAAGATCAGCCTATACATCACACACTTTTGCACAGAGATGCTTCCTAATTAAAATGAATTGTGTGTACTCCTGGGGTACAGCTGAAATTTTCCATAAAGTCAAAGGCTGCTCCCAAAAGAAAAGTCTCAGAAAATCCATCAGAATTTGTTTTCTTAAGGAACTTCAGTTCAACTTTAACTTGTTTTGCATTTGTTTGGCTGAATTCTAAAGTGGTCTTTTGAATTTCTTTCCATTTCTGGTCTTGGTTGTCCAAAAGCATTAGGAAGGAAAATCATGCATTAGGAAATAAATAACAATAACAACTGGTGATCACTAAGAATATTATTATTCATACTGCCCCTTCTTCTGTAGAACGGACTTATGATCTTCACCATCCCCCTACATATGTTCCCTTCTTAAATGGAAAACTTATCTTCCCAAGGAAGTTAACCCACCTGCTTCAGTGAAACTGTTTCATCACTACTGTTTCCTAACTTCTGAAGCTCTATCTTCTTATCTTTCTCTAATCATCTCACTGAAAGGGCAAGTAGGGCTATTTTTAACTTAATACGTGAAATCATCTGGTCACCCACTCAGCTCAGAGATTTGCCAGAAGACTGTACAACCATGTCTGACTTTTCCTGATCTGCGGGGGATTATTTATTTATTTATTTGAACCTTTCCTATACTGTCTTATATTTGAAAAAAATCTCAAGGTGGTAAGATGGCAAGGCATGAGTTAATAATTCCTGTATTACTACTTACATTTCTTTCAGAGACACTGTGGGGTAACAAGGCTCAGAATGTGTGTCATATACACACAAGGCTGTATTCAGAGTAAGTTAGTAGAACTTAGTTCCCACTAAAGTCAATAAGTCTTGGGTTAAATGATAACTCTATTCCAGTGATTTCTATGGGACCCAAATTCAAGCAACACAATCTGCAGCCAAACTACTCTCTTTTTTGTAAATGGGCTTTCCATAGCGAGGAGGTAGAGGAAACTAGGAAGAGAGTGGAAAAAGTAAAGTACATCATAGCATCCTGAAGCTGTATTAAATGATGCCAGAATGTCACAATATACCTTTAGGGAAGGACCACAGTAATTGTCTCTAATAGATGTAACATGTTGGAAATCACCTTGAATGTGAAACACAGGAAATCATGAAGGCTCAAGGGAAATTCCTGAAACCAAACTTGTAAAAAAACAGGAGGGAAATATAAGTCCAGCAGGTGTGCAGGCCAAATTTATATCATGTGTATAATCCCTATACTATTCAAGCAACTTTAATTATAATTCAACCACTTGAAATGGTTTTTCTTTTTCTTGAAAGAAACACCCAGAATATAGCAAAATACAGTTTAACAAATATTAGTGATCACATCTAGGGCACATCCTATGAAGATACCTTTACTTCTCCAAACACTGAAGATGATGGGAGTCCTATAGAGGGTGGGAGAGACATGGAGACAAAAGTGCCAATTATTCCCCTTTAATTTCTGCTTGCTGTACATGCCACTTAGATTTTGGCTGTCTAAAGATGGCACTTTAGAGTGGGAGGGAAGGAGACTCAGGTGATACAAGGATGCTTTGTAACATGGTGGTGCTGATCATGTCCCTTTTCCGTCCCCCTGGATATCCCCAAAAGCCCTTCTTCAAGGTTGCTCTTATGGTTCTTTTCTCATCAGCTACAAGGGGGAGAGAGTGCTACAGATCCACAGTTACAAAGTTGGATTGATTTTCCAAGTTTATAGCTGGGGATCTCAACATTTTTATGGCTATCTGGTAGCTGTCTAGCAGTCATAGGACTGCAGTGGGGTTTTAAAAAATTATGTATGTATGTATTACAGTTTTATGTCACCTTTCAGAATATGAATCCTACAAAGGTGTCTTATGAGTAACAAAGACAATAAAATTATGATAATATTTTTTAAAAAAACTACCTAAAAGTTAATTAGGATCCTTCCCACATGGCAGCTGGTGGTAGTTGGCCCTGGAGGCTGGGAAAATGAAATAAGAAGTAGTCAAAATAAACTTAAAATATAAACAATCAATCATTACTCCTTGAGAAGCAAAAATATAAACCGCTCCAACCAGGTTAAAAAACATTACAGCATTAAACTGGGAAGGATCTAAAAGCTTCACGGCTTGCTATTTATTGATGTAGATTCTTCCTGGTGGTCTTGTGAAATGGGGTGAGGGGGAAGTGATAAGTAGATTGTAGCCACCAGGAGAATCAGAGCATGAAACTGGAGGCAGTGGAGAAAAGACAAGACTGAAAAAGCCCACCCTAAACCCCAGATAGAGTCAATGTTCATTCTTGTTTCAACTTCCAGGTCTGTCTTAAAGCACTCTTCTTAATCAAAGCAAACAGAACTCCCAGAAAAACATCCTTGCACTTTATTCATTGCACTGCTGTCTGGTAGAAAACAAATTAATATTCAGGAGGATAAGGGGTGAGCCCAGAGGTTCCTCAAAAGCACCAGTAGCTCTGCTTATTGTGTGTGTGTGTGAGAGAGATATGTGGATGTGTAAGGAATCTGACACATGTAGTGAAAATCCAAAGGATTTTCATAATTTACCTTCCCCCCTCCCAGTTTGCCAGCCATGTGTTGGTGCTGACTTGCTACAGCGCCATTTAAGTTAGCCTGTGGACATCAGTGTCTAAGCCAGGTTGCAATTTGTACAATGAAAAACAGAGAACACTAGAAAATTTGCAGAAACTTGGCTGATTTTATGCAAATGGTTCTAGATTTGGGTGCCATCACCATGATTTGCGCAAAATGCATGTATTTATGTGAAATGCATTATTTATGCAATTTTCCTTAGCTTTCTTTTTTTGGTAGGAAAAATAGCCCTAGCAAAAATTCAGGTTTTTCCCCTACATTCTGCAGGGGAAGAACCAGACTCATTCTACTTCTGATCTTCTGATTAGAAGTGACCAGGAAGACTATCAAGCTTAAATGAGCCAGACTTTTCAACATCAGCAGATTCTTAAATATAAAAATACGTATTACAACAATTGCTTTTATACTGTACCTTTATTGTACAAGATGTCTTTACACATTCTTACTTATATTTTTAATTTTGTCCTCTGTAGTTGCTTAGGGCACACTCCTATGCATGTCTAGGCACACATACATGAACGCACACAAAATCCTGTAATTCATTGCATGCCCCACCCAGCAGGACTGGCTAGAGTATGCTGGGAATTACATGTCCATTTCTTCTTAATCAAATTCTGGATTTACTTATTATTGACTACATAAAATTTTGTGGAAGGAGGGACTCCAGACTTTGTTCTCACTCCAGTTCCAGTTAGAAAGTGGGCTGCATGTGCTTCCTACTCACAATGGGAAGGAAAGCACCAAAGGAAGCATTTCTCCCATTATGATTGACCTGGAAAAGGTCTGGGGTTAGGTCTGATTAGGACAGTGACAGTGCCAAAGAGTTCAATCCACCTTTTCCTCCATTCTTTGATCTCGACCAGGCATGTCACCCACCTCCTGCATCAGCTGTGTTAGCAACGTATTACCAAATTACATGAAAATCCTTGCATCTAAGTTTAACCCAAAGAATGATTAATATTTGGCACATATGATGTAGAAATACTCCAGTTATCCTACCAAGTGCCAAGAATGCCAATCAAATGTGACCTCACATTGTCAGTAATATCAAAAAGGATATGCAGCCGACAATGATGTCAGGAATAATTGTCAATTTTAATGATGTCATTTGATGTCATTTGCAAGTCTGGATGTACACATCAGGAAACTCCTGAATTAAATTATTTTCCAATATGTGTACCAATCAGACTTTTCCACCTTTGTGCATATATTCCTTTATTATGAAGAGTATGCTTTTTTCTAGGAGAAGTGCCGGATAGTTTTATGATGTGATAGGTTTTTGGGTTCACATTTGGTAAAGTGATTAGTTTTTCAGGTTCTGGCCATATGACAGTAGACCTCTTTATATATGCTAACAAACAAGGTTGTTCTTATGGAGGTAAAATTGAGAGCATCAGCAGGAGAATTATATAAACTGCTTTGATTTCTTTGCTAGGGTTTTGATTTGGATTGGTCCCCCTCTGCCTACTCTAGAGGAAGGGAAAAGAAAGACAGCGATTTAAAATATGTGTTATTCACCTCAGTAATCAATTTTATGTTTTGATATTTGGCTAATACTAACAAACAGTCCCAATAGAAATAGACCGATGCTTTTAGTAACAGCAGATCTCTTTGATCAGAAATCTATAAATTCAGTTCGTATATTAGTTTTCTTTTTTCAGGTACATAATATATCATTGTTCATGCAAGATATGCACCAATGATGTAATGAAGACTAGTCATGATATTAGTGGTTTCACTATTCACCTTGAAGATTCCTGTCCTTCCTTTATATCTCATTTCAGTCTTTTAGGTTTGCTGGTAATGCATGTCTGATAATTTCATTTGGGCCAAATGCAGCAGTGAATAATAAATATGTGGGGAAGAAAAAAATTCAATACCCTTTTCCTAGAAAATCACCGAAGCCAAAACCTAAGTATATTTTTGAAAGTCACATGATTTCTTTTCTTTTTCTTTTTGCTTTGGTTAATAGTTTAAAATTTGCTTTTTACTTCTCCTAGGCACTAGATGATAGATATAGATATATAGAAACATACACATATCATTTTTAAACTAAACTCCATGAGGGAAATTAAGAGATTCTAGTCCATCTTTAATGAAATTATAAATATTTACAGATGCCAATATGAGAAAAAAGGGAAAGGTATTCTACAGCAAATAAAATAGTACTTTGAAATTAGTGATGTTCCCTCTTTTCTTTCCTAAAATCTTTCAGGTTTTAGTTTCAGTCTAATACAGTTGAAAAGAAATGAAAGGAAAAACAACTGTCTTCCCAGTTAACAACTATAAAAGTTTATCTGGTTACAATAATGATGGTATAAATTATTCGTGTTATCAATATTTTTTTAAAAAATAGGATATTGTCACAGTTCTGCTGTACTGGTTTCCCAGTAGGTCTTTATAAAATTTTTAAAACAGCAGAGCCTAAAAGAATACCTACATTTAAAAAATTAATATTTCTCTTCAACCTTTTCAACATATTTCACCCAGTGATGTCATTTGCTACTTACTCATGACTGGTTTGTGTGTGTGTGTGTGTATGTTTTTGGTGTTGCTTATGGGAAACTGTTATTGAAATATGCAAATGAAACAACAGAGAGACATTGTGAGTAAAGATTTTAACTCCACCCACAGCCAGGTAGAGGAAATTTCCTGCAAAGCTTTCATATATATAAAGGACCAGAGCTAGGTGGTTAGGACTACACATCACTGCAGCTCACAGCATCTAGATAATTAAGGTAAGCACTGGAACTGTCTTATGGGAGCATGAAGTCTAAGGCATTCTATTTTTACTGGTTACCAATTAAAAAAACAATGCACCTTACTGATGTGAAAATGAAAAGGGTTTTGAAAAGGGTTTCCTATATCTACACCAAAGTATGTGAATGATCAAATTATTTCTCTATCCCAAGTCACTGGTTTACAGATGTCAGTCTGAAGCCAATTTAACCCAAAAAAAGATTTCATTCACATCTATAGGAAGAATTTGCAAGAATACATACACAGAATGCACTCAGTTCAGAAAATGGGTAGGACTGAGTCCTTAAATTCTTGAAATGCTTTTATTTTCACCAGATTCAAAACATTGTGTTGACAGTGAATTACTTACGTACTAGATAAACTTAGATTTACATGAAAACTGTACCACCATCCATCCAAATGTGTGGCTAACAACATATATGATGCTTTGGAAATTTTGAATGAATAGGCTTATATTTGCTATTCACTTGGTGAAAATTCAGATTAGTGTGACTTTTAATTAACCAAACATAAATATAGTAAAATTAGTCATACATCAATTCCATGTGGAACTTGGAAAAATGTTTTCATCTTGAAACCAACAGATATCAAGAATGATAGAGAAATCATTACCATTATTAATTTTATGTAGGCTTATATATCTATTGAAGTATATATTTCAAAGGAATATTAGTCCCTTGTCTATCAACTTTGCTTCCTGTTTAGTCCATATTCTTATCTTCGTCAATTGTATATTAGTATCATTTGACTACTTGTAGTATAAGTGTAAAACCTAGAATGGAAAAATTTAGTAGACATTAGTATGATTACTGTTAACGCAGAAGATAATAGTTTTCATCACAACAATGTGAGAGCTGAATATAAATGAGATATATTTTTCCTGTAAAAGACTGATTTTTCAGAACTACTCAACAAGTTAACCACATTAAGTGATTTTAATCAGCAAATTACTAAACAATTTGTATCTTCTTCTTTTTAATAGAAGCAATTAGGATTATCGAACAAACATGGCCATGGGCTCCATCTCCTGCCTTGTTCTCCTTTCACTCCTCCTTGGTGAGGTGGTCAGTGCAGAAGGCAGAAGGCTCAATGTCAGTCAATGTGAACTGAATAGCATATCTTTCCGGGAGCTAAGGGAACACTTCAGTGCAATCCGAGAAAATGTTGTAAGTATCTTCAAGAAATCTGTGTTGGGATTTTGTTCGTTGAACTTTGTCTTTTTAGCATTTCTAATTTTCCCAGTAGATTTATTGTCCTAATGAGCAACATCATAATAAAAATAGGATTGGCAGCTGGGACACATCATGTTTTAAAGTTGGATCAAAACTGAAATTTATCATTTATTAAAATAAATGTATAAATAAATACTAAATCTACTAAACATGGAAAATAGGAAGGTGGAAGTTCTAACATGAGGAGGTAGTAGCTAGATCACAGAAGGGCAACATTCCCCTCATGGAAAGTGGCCAGATACCACATACTGGAAAGCACAAGTCATCTGTGAAACCCTTTCTCTCCTCCCTCTATCCCCTTTATCATACACATGGAGCATCCATCAGTTCCCACATTTACACACACTGCTGTTTCCCCATTCTCTCTCTTTTTTGGTACTCCATGTCTTCCTTGTCACCTTAGTACAGAATCGCCTGCATCTCCAGTTCAAATGATCTCATGGACATTGTTGGGGCCATAGACAAATCTCTTCCTGAGCAATATACTTATTTAAATAGACTCATAATCTGTAAATCACAACTTAAGCCAAGAGAGTATTTTGGCCACACTTCAGGAAACAGTAAATGTTTTCCAGGCAGCTTGCACCAACTTTCTTTTTCTCTACAAAACCCCTCTTACCAACTTAATGAAGCAATAATCTGAGAAATGTGGAGGCTGTTTGGACATATCATCATCCTGTTCTATTTACTTGCCTTATTTTGAATAATATACTTGGAATGGCCATTACGAGGTTAGTAACCACACTGGTTAGCTCAATGAATCCTAGAAGAAAATGCTATTTCACCATCACTCCCCCACTCACTACTTTGAAAAGAGAGGAGGAGTTCCTTTTGGATAGGAGATTTGGGAGTTTTCATCACAGAAAGGTACTGTTCCTCATGTTTTATAACCAAATGTGATTTGTGTTCATGAGGATACGTAGCCTTGTAACCTTCTCAGTGGTAGTTCAGTAAACTTCTATCACTGCAAAGGCAGGTTAGCAAAATAGGGATTATCATTATCTTCCATTTCATTTCTAAACTGCATATAATTTTTGATTTGTTTGAATTTTGGGGTGTTGTTTTAAATGGCTCTAAACTGCCGTGTATCTACAAACTCAATAATTGCTTCTCTCAGCTTCTCTGAAACCACATGCTTAAGATGGCCAGTGGCTGGCTGGGAGTAATGGGATTTGTAGCCCATTGTGGGTTCAAGAGAAGGAATGGCTGGCCTAGATGGCTGAGTAAGATTTCTGCTCAGAAGAGAAGTGTGTCCTGGGTGGGGGTTGGGACCCACATAGTTAGATCTTATTGCTCCTGCCTTACCTCCCTATACAGGAGGCTTAAATAGGCTATTCCTTACTTTGGAGCAGAATAAACTACACAGGTCTGATGGTAATGAAGTAAGTAAAAAATGGCAGCTACCGATTAGATGGTTTGGACATGTTTGCAAGATGACACTTCTACAAGAAACCCAACTGCCAGGTGTCTTCCCTGCTGCTAGAAACATCCCCTTCCTCAAATTTTATGTTTATCAATGATCAATGATGTCATTTTAAGCATGGTGTAGTATCTACTGAAGGGAAATTGCAGGGGAGACAATCCAGATGAGGTTCAAAATATATCGATAGCAAAGATTCCCAAATGATCATAATAGAGTCAATCTAAACACTTGATGGCAGCACCCAATAATTTGTTCAAAGGTTTTAGATTCATGTTTCATACTTCTCTCCCTGCCCCTAGACAGTCCATTTCCCCACTTCTCCTCACATACTTTGTCTTTTTTTTTTTTTTAATTATTATTATTATTATTTTTTTGTAACTGCAGCAAACTCAAGATACCAGAACAGATGTGATACTCTTAAAGGAAAGTGTGCTACATGAACTCCCGGTAAATACAGTTGCTTTAGAATATAAGGGTGCTGTGAGTAGCTAATTAGTGAATATCATGACAGCATGTTTATTCATGGGAAGGAGGAATTATTAATATCATGTGTGCAACCCTTCTGAAGTAAACTGACCAGCAATGATCTGTTCATTTGGATCCCATTTTATAAGGAGTTAAAACCACCACAGTAATCCTGTAAATCAGTCCTGTCATGGCATGAACATTTTATAAATCTAAAACTATCCCAGGTTTGCCTTAAATATGTACTCTACCCTCTAATTTATATAATGCCATACATGGCAGCTAACTATGTTACGATACGGCAATCACTGGAATATGACGTGAATTGATTCCCCTTGCACAATATTGCTATCATTATTCAGCATTTCTATATTCTCTGTACAGGGTTCTCTATAATCCTTCTATCGTTCAACTTCTCAACTACTTTGTGAGGTAGATCATTATATATTAAGTCCTGCAAAAGGCCACTGAGGCAATAACTAAGGCAAATGTACATTGTCAGGAGCCGATACTTCCTTTAGTGGGACAGAACCAATGAGATCCCAGAAGCACTCATTGAAATAGCTTTTATGTTGCTTCTGTGGCCCCATTGGCCATTTCCTCTGAATCCAGTGCTTGAATTGTTCAGATCTCTGTTGCTCATGTCCATAAAAATAAAAAAGTTAAGCAGCCAAAAGGCAGGCCACAAGGCCGTCTTCCTGGCCAGCTTCTTGCTCGTGAGTCCAGACTGAGCAAGGAGGAGGAGGGAGCCAGTCCCATGGGGCTCACTGACCTGGTCTGCCCATAATGCCCAGTTTGGCCCAGCCTTCAAGCTCACCATCAAGGACTGGCTTCTGGTCATAGCCAGTGTTGGAGAGTGCCTTACAATGTTGTCTAATTCATATGGGAGGCATGTGCTGCTGTCTAGGTCAGGGGGGACAATGCTATGTGGGAAGTGAATAGACGCAAACCATAAACAACCTACAGAGATTTTACATTGGGCTAGTTTATTGTCTCAATTTACTGAAAACTCGCTAAAAGAGCAATCCTAACTGCAGATAAATGTAAACCCTCTGAAAATAATGGGACATATTTCCAAATAACATGATTTTACCACTGGGGAGTTATGGGACTCATTCACACATATCTGTGTTTGTTACTCATTGACCATAGTATCAAATGATTGTTTCAATAGATGAGTGAGCCATCACAGGATAGTTGCCATGGACAGAATGTTCGTTTCTTCCACATGTCAATGGAGGAAGTTTAGACATTTATTTAAGAGGTGCCAGTGCTTGTCAGAAATAAAATATTGTACGTGTATATGTGAACTAGAAGCTGGAGGGACAAGATATTGTTTTAAAGAGACTGAAAGAACCTGTCAAGGCTCATGGTTTTACTTCTTGCTTTAGCGGACAGAGAGGTGCTGCTTGCTTCGCCACCTGCTGAGATTCTACATTGAAAGAATTTTCAGGCACTATGAACCAACAAACAACTTGCTTAGAAGCAAAAGTAGTGCCTTAGCTAATGCCTTCCTTGGCATCAAGGCAAATCTGAGACAGTGTGTAAGTATAACTTATTTTTCTGGTCCTTTATGCTATTGCAAGAGACTTAATATAAGGAACAGTGCCCATTATGCACTCCAGACCTAGGAACTCAAAAGTCTTCAGTGGCTGAAATACATTTTACAAGTTAAACAATACTACTGTTTTGCGAGTTAAGTGAGAAAAACTGGTATATCCAGAGTTTCCATCCAAGATTATTGTCAGAGCCAAGACACAAGTAGGATAAACTATTTGTTTCTTCAGTCTTGTTTGATGTGATTGTTCTAATCATTTTCTCTTCTATTCCCTCCCTAAAATTAGCATAATCAAAACAAGTGTTCCTGTGGGGAAGAGTCCCATAGAAGATTTAAACTTGTACTGGAGGAATATGAAAAGGTAACTTGGCTTGTTTGCTTTTTTCCTTTTCTTTCTACTATTGAAGATTCTGTTAGTGCTTCAAGAAATACATAGAATAAGTTTTTCTAGGGAATTTTGATATACTGCACAGCATAGCCCCCTAAACTCTGAAGTGCACCGGGACATTCAGTTCTGGTTTTACAAAACCTCCATCCTGGTTCTGCATCCATCTCCATATGACAGTGTGGTCCAGATGGTAGTTCAGGATCTACCTGGAATACCACTGGGTCAATTTGCAGTATATCAGCAAGGATTTGTGGTTCTCAGTTGTTTAACAATAGCAGCAACAAAATGATCTCTCCACCCTAAATTTTACTGCTGAAGTGAAGATAGCTTAGAGTAACCAAGAGTGGGCTTTGGTGAGAAAGGACTGTGAACTCAGTTCATTTCTGGTGCTCAAAGCAATTTCTGGGAATTTTTTCATTCCCAGTAAGTGTTCTTTGCACCAGGCTGCAGTTGGTGGTTCTTGGGATCCTAGTAAAAACCAAGCAGAACCTGCAAGGCTGAAATCTTCCTAGCCCTGATATACCAGATGGCCATGAAAACAAGGCCTCAAGGAGATGCTGTTATGGTATACCATGTTCCCAAAGTACTAGGTCAACATGCATTTTCCCCATGCTATATTGAATTTCCTTTGCAGGTCATTTCCTGTACTTCCTATTCAGGGCTGGACTGCAAAGTTATTCAGGGATGATACTCTTATTTTGGCTGAAGCTGGAGGGAATGTAGTGAAATAAATTGTTCCTTTATAACCAACATCAGTGACTAGGAATGTAACCACATTCAACCATGGCTGCCGAATAGTTGGATATGATCTAGATGCACAGCATAAAACAGCTCCTATAGTTTGGATGCTCACTATTGCATGTAGAAAATGGCAAAGGCCTTTGCAGTCCATCAGTACAGGCACAGTCATAAAATATATTTTGTTATATAACTTGGTGATTTTCATCTTGTGTCCTCTGAGATCCCAATACAAAGAGCAATTATTTATTTTAATCTTCCATTTCATAGGAAAGCCACATGGCACAATGGTAGTTAATCTTAAACAACTTCAGCTTGCTCAAATTGATAGCATGTTAGCACAATTTGCAACAAAGTCGAAGGGGGTGGGTGAGATGAAACCAGTTTCATGACATAAAGACCACAACTCAATAACATTGGGAGTAGCCCAGTAAATATGTATATGTATGTATGGCCGACTTACTTTAGTAAATAGATGCCAAGTTTAAATTACCCCACAACTTGTTACAGGTAAGTATATTGTTAGCATTAATGTGCATGGTCCCCAAAGTCTTGCTTTAGTCTTCCAGCTTTTCTTATGAATGAATGTGCAAACATTACTATTAGAAATTTCACTACAAACCATTCGTATATATTATGAATTAAATATTTGAAAATATTGGGTAGTGTCCTCCACCAGGAGCAACCACTTTTGAAACAAGGGAACGGTGGCTCTAAAAGTAATTCTGGAAATTAGTAGGGACACTTCTTTCCAGTTTGGGGCAGGTCCACAGAGCTCGCTTCTGCACGTTCTGCTGATCTTCTCCATTTCTGTTCATTTCAGGTGTCCTTTAGAACCATCAATTCCCCATTGCACAACTGATCACCCCTGTTGGTGAATGGGCACACAATATGTCCATTATAATTGTAATAAATCACAATTAGGCAAATCTAATTGGAAACCAACAAATTATTCTGGCAAATAATCCTTATTTGTGAGTAATATATATGTACATAACAACCATCCTCTTATTGTTTATTCCTCAGTAACAAATATCTTCATGCTTTTCCCTTGCAGTTGGATAAAAATGTAGCAACAATGAAAGCCATGGGGGAGATTGACCTTCTGCTTGCCTGGATAGAAGCATTCTAGACCAGACATAATGAAATCTCAGAACATTTTTTAATATGAAATGCAAACATTTTTATTTTAGTAATTTAAAATATTTATATTTTTATTTATTTGTATTTATTTTGCAAAGACTGTTCCATTCCTTTTGAACTTTTCATAATGACACTCTCCAAATCCTTGGACCATTACTAATTTAACCAAGTATCTAAAAGATGTGGATCACTTGTTTGCCCTAATAATATTGTATTAAGCACAAGCTTAGCCATACTGCTTTCCTTGTATACCTCCTGCTCATTTCAAACAGTTGTTTTCAGTAACTGTGCTTAAGTTTTGATCTATATTGCTTATTGAATGAAGTGGCTGATTTTTTTTCTGGCATCCAGGAAGTTTTAAGTGAGGATCCCAGTGACAAGCTTCACACTGTCATTATAGCTCAAAACTTAGTAAGTCTGACATTTCATAAAGCATTAATACCTAAGAATCAAGAGACTTCTGTGAGCCTCCGTTGGTTCGACTTTACAGGAAGACTGTTTCCCATTACTTGACTCTGTAACAAAACTTGATCTTGTGGAATGCAATGTTATTTATTATAAGATATTATGTTTGAGATATAATATAAATTATATTTATATAAAAATGTGTTTAATTAATTTTAATGCAATAAAGATGTAAAGTATTTAATAAATTATCAGCAAAGACCAGTGTTGAGATCTTGCTATTGTAAGCAAGGAATTACAAGCTTTTTATTTAAAGCAGTTAAACTACTTTGAACAAAAACTATTTTGTATAATTTGGTTGACAGAGTGTTAACATTTTTTAAAATGCATAAATAAAGATGCAATGTTTTTGCAATAATCCATTGCTAGACTGAGAGAGAGCATTTATTTAATCAGCATTTGTCTGCCTTTCACCTTTTTCCTAATGGTCACAAAAGGAAGAACAAACTGCAATGGTGATAATAGCTACACAACAATTGGTCAACAAAGGGGTCCATAATTAATACATTGTAGAAACTTAATATCTGTACAGAGAGCTATGCTAAACCCCCACTGCTGATGGCAAAAGGGCATGCCAGCAGAGAATGGCTCTACCAGTGGGGGAAATCCACCACTGTACCTGCACCCAGGTGGAAAGCTCACCTGCAAGCAGTAGTGGGCAGAAAGGCCCAATACTATAGTGTCTCAATAAGAACAAGGTAGTCGAAACTTTTTCAGCCCATAGGCTGAATTCAGTTTTGGAGAAGATCTCAGGGGCTACAGTCCTATTATAGTGGTGCCAAAGACAAAGACACCAGGGCCAAATTACACACAAAACATGCCAGCGTATGCCAGCATGCCTATTTTACCTGAGTGCTCTTACTGTGGGATCTAAGCCTTCACAGAAGCCTTTTGGTCTCTCCTGAAGTAGAAAAGGGAAGGAAAGCAAGGGGGAAGGGGCAGCACCAGGGGAAAGGAGAATCCGGGGCTGGCTCTATCATTAGGCAAAGTGAAGTAGCCATCTCAGGCAGCAGATGTGAGATGACAACAAGGGGTTAGAAGAGTGTTAGCTCGCCTGCCATACAACCTGCCCTGCACCCCTAGCTTAGCCTGATGCCCTCAGTTGTAGGAAAAGGTCAGCTGCTGGTCCAGCTGGCTTTGGCACCCGGAAAGGGAGGGGCACTCTGTTCTTTGCCTGAGATGGTCAAGTATCTTGGACCAACCCTGAGGAATCCTGAAGGGCCAGACAGGCCCCAGGTTGGCCAAATCGGGCTTATGGGTTTGGGTCTTCACCTATGCCGGCCTGAAAGGATGAGAGGAAAATTGTGTGTGTGTGTGTGTGTGTGTGATTTTAAAACTTCATTGTGCTGTGCTGGGGCAAGAAAATACCTCTCTTTGGTCTGGCTATGGAGCAGGCAGTAGATCTGCAGCCCTCCAACCCAGTATAGGGTTTCTCTGCTGTGAAGATATTTATATAATTTAACTCAGTACATCTTAAAACTCAAGCCTGAATACTGCATTAACAAAAGGGTTTTGCAGAAACCCATATATAATCACCATTTCTCTACAGGTTTATCATACTTCTGTTTATTTTCCATTACATTACTTTTCACTTCCAGTAATAAGCCATAATATCTGTATATAAAAAAGGAAAAATGTAAGTGAACGCAAGTGATGTAACCTGCTGGGATGTGGACCCTCAGCGGGTACCCAGCTATTCCTACCTGAGCTACTGCAAAAGTGTGCAGCTGCAAATTATCCTCTGAGCTTGCCTTCAGGCACCGGACTCTCTTGGCCCAGCACTGGTCTAAAGGTCTAATGAAGAGGTGAGATGCACCTTCCTAGGAAGGCAGTTCCACAATCTCATCCGCAGCCGAAAAGGTCCTGCAATTCATGCCTTTCCAACCCACAGCAACCTAGTCTTATTCTTGTTGATAATCTGTATATTTGGTTATATGCAAATTTAGGAGGAGTAAGCACTAAATAGCATAGTTAGTTAAGAGGCTATTGCTTCCACCTAGATCTATTAGAATCTACACTGAATAGCTTCTGGTCATTATGGACCAGAGCTAAAATAACTGAAGCATAGAAAGTCATATGTCTTCAATTGCCTAGAAGTATATGAAAACCTTGGCCAGACCCTGAAAAGAATGACAGAGATTGTCTTTTGCCACACTGTTTTGAACCCTACAATATCCCTTTTTAAGTGCATTGACCAGAACTATGGACAGTATTCCAAACGTGGTTTATTTATTTATTTATTTGGGATATTTCTAGGCCACCCAATCACTCTGTGTCTCTGGACAGCTCACAACAGAGCCGTCCAGAGCTGCACCAAAGATGGGAACAGGTATCTGTTCTCCATCTTTAGCAGTGAAGACTGATAAAAATAATCCAAGCAAATTCTTTGCAATCTCCTGATATTCCTTTAATACACCTTTATTTCTGTCACCATCCAACTACCTCCTTAGCTAGTTTCCTGTTTTGATATATTTAGAAGATTATTTATTGTTGCCCTTGATACTGTTATTAATAAGTTCCTAAAAATGCATTTTTCTGCTTGCATCTCCTTTGTGCAAAAAGATACTCCCAGTCTCTCCCACAACACAGGTCATCATACATGGTGACCAAGTCCAAGACCCTACCTGTATCCTGATTAAACTGGATCCAGATAATCAGTCTTGTCTGGAAGTATCTGGAGATTATTGGCAACCACCTATTCAAGGGCTTGGCCCAGAAAAGGAAGATTTGCCACTGCCCTGAAGTTGTTAAGGTGTTCTGGGTCCCGAAAGGATTCGTTCAGAAGTAGTTTCATGCTACCTCTTTCAGGCAACCCAGAATCTTTTCTTTCCACACAGAGGTATTAATCACCTCCCTGACCCAGCCAGCAGTTTTCTCCCTGGTAGATTTTATAAACCAAGAGGAGAAAGGATCCAATATAGAAAAGGTTACATAAATCTGGCCAAGCACCTTGTCAAACTTCTCAATCTGTTCCAATGTAAAAATGAACAACATAAAGTACCATAACTAATCTGTTGTTTAGAATATGATGCATTAAACTGGAATACCTGTTGGATCATGGCAAAGATTTGACCCTTTGCCAATGCAATATTCAGAAAATGCTTGACAGTGACAATATGATATAATAACAGTGATGCAAGCTTGGGCAAATGTGTTGACAGTATGAAGAGGCTTGTGAAGGAAGAAACATTGAATAAACCAATAGGCATCTTTTTCCTCCTCCATCACTGTCAGTAACTCAGGTTTCTAGATTACATAAAATTTGCCCACAGGCAAAAAAGAAAACAAAATATTTCTTTGGTTTGCATCATTGTTTTTGAAAAGACATGTCTCATCCTGAAGGATCTCTAGTTCTAGACGTAGCAAGAATGAGTTGTGATCCTCTGGTAGAACATGAACTATTATGAGAAGACAAAAGATGCTAACTCCTCTTCACAAGGCACAGTGTGAATTTCCCAAAGGGATGTGCTTCTGCTTCCTTCTTTTGAAAAAGGAAATCAAGGAGTATGTTGTGGCTTGTCAAGTGAGGCGTATTCTGCCTCAGAATCGGAAATCCTTTCCAGTAAACCGGATAAGATCTGCATTCCTCTAACTCCTAGTAAGGTTGACCAGCTTTGGTTCAGTGCTGACTCAGGTTTTGGTGAGCCTTCTACAAAATTCTCAGGTGGCTTACTTGGCCGTTGTCATCAGCCTCAGCCTTCCAATCAGCACTAAATGATAAGCTTCTCAAACCAAACTCCAGATATTGCAGGTGGACCCTTTAATGGTGGACCCTTTTGGATATCTACAAGCTTCCATTTACATTTCCAATGATGCTGTAGAACAACATGATAGAGGGAATTTGAATGGTAGTTAGCTACCCAGTACTCATCACAGAGCCCAAAGCAAGCACTGGGAGAAGACATTGCCAAGACACTGTGACTCTGGCAGCTGACCAAGGATGCCACCTACTGATGCGGGGCCTTCTTCAGATCTGATCCAGTTGTTCATGCAGAAGCTGCCCTTCCAAGCTGCTGCTCCCTGATAATATATCTACATCTTTGCATTTCATTCATTCATTCATTCATTCATTCATAGCATATTTACTTTAGTTTCTGATTAAAGGCTTCCAGTATGGCTTACAATAATGAGATAGCCCCTTCCCACCAGTTCACAAACTTAAAAGACAGGAAACACAAGGAAAAGACTTGAGAGGAAGAGGAGACAAGCGTGTTGGTGATGTTTGATTATTTGACAGGCAGCTGGGAAATATGTCTTTTATGGAACCCACTGTACTTGGATTTGCACTGCACCTCATGTCTTCCTAGGTTAACATGCTCCTTCCTGGCCTGCTCCTCTTTTTTGTCTTCTGTTCTGTTGTTTCTCTATTCCATTTGAGTTCAAGCTTAACCTGCTTCCTCTTCCATCACTTCAGAGAAAAATGCTCATCAGCAATCCTTCTGGTGGTGGTTGGAGGAGGGAGGAGGAACCACTTGGTGCTACTTTACGGCAGCTCACCATGTTATGTCTGCTCCTTTTCTCATACTTTATTAGATAGCTTTTCAGCCCAATGCTGCTTATGTCTATGTGTAAATGATGGAAAATTTACATACTAAAGTATCTTAGTCATTTCAAACAAGCCAGGATTGGAGTGATCCGCTGTCTTCGAAACAGTTAGTGAACTACTTATACTTTACACCGGTCTTTATAAAGTGTCCAAGGGCAATCCAAAGTAAAACATATTCTGGTACCCTAAGCAAAGGTTTTTAAATGGTTTTTTTCTTTTAAATTGTTATATTGTTATTGTTTATATATGTTTTTGTGTATTTTTTGTGAGCTGCCCCGAGGCTTTGTCGCGATGGGGGCAGCATAGAAATGTTTTAAATAAATAAATAAATGAATAAATACTGTCGCCATAATGGCAATCGGAGAAAGCACGTTGCTGCAGCTGACCCACCTGTCAAAACAGAGAAAAGGTACTCTTAGTCAGATTGCTTGAGACAGAAGCTGTTCTGGGAACAGCCCAGATGACTTCAGCCAGTGAGTTGTATAAAAATATAATAAATGTAGAAATAGGTAAATATCAAAACAATGAGCATCACTGAGCTTCATTCCCCACTATCACCACAGTTGCCATCAATTCTCACTGAAGCTGGCATTTACTATTAAAATACTAAAAATGAAAAAAATGAACCCACTGTTTTACCAGAATGATCATGAATCCATCTGGCAATATTGCTTTCTTTTCAGCACCAGGCAAAAGCATATATGATTGCTTTTATTTAATATGTGTAATTTTGATTACTTATTTTAATCTATCTAGAGATTCCTGCTGGAATAATTTGGTGGCATGCAAATGTATGTATGTATAAATAAATATGCTGAAGTACAAGCCTTAGTACAAAGGGGATACTTTGGATATTGACACATACAATGCCAGAACATCCCCCAGACAAATAATTTGTCCTCCATGCCCCAATTCCTAGGCCTCTGTGATTACTTGAAGGCAAAACATTTTTCACATCCTTCCTCTCCCCTCTACTAAATACATTCCATCCCTTCTGTCTGCTCCACAGCATTTTTTCCCCCTGGTACTACCACTAATGCTAAGTGCCACTATGCATATTTTCTTCATGAGACTGAGATGCTCTTCTGAGTTTCTCTTTCACTGTTTTGCTGTATGGATGTTTGTTGTTGCTGAAGCAAGACATGAAAATGACTTACATGCTTATGCTGATTATACAGGACAATAAAAACCACACTTGATTTGAGGCACAAGTACAAAACTTCCCTGTGTTAATGACCAAGGCCAGCCTACATTTTGAACTTCAGAACCAGCCAGATTTTCTAAACTTGAGAGCTATTTTATTAGGTGTCACTCTGGGAGACAGAAATATGTGCATTTCCTCACAAGGGATTCTGAGAATTTTTCCTTCCCCACAGACACACGCTTCATGATGAAATTATTGCCATCTGTTATCATAGTTGGAGCATTACAAACAATAACATAAAAAGAGATATGTGACATTAAAGTGTGAATTATCTATACCTCTTGCAAATTGAAAACATTTTGCTTTTTCTTTCAAAAGCAACTGAGAGGAAATATTTTACTTTATGTTGTTCCTGGTGAGGAAGACACAATAGAAAAGTTTTGAACATAAAGAGCTTGCTTCTTTATACTCATACTCTGTCAAACCTTTATTTTCTTCCTCTTTCCTGTCCATTATCTTGTCTCCTTTAATTCTTTTTCCTTCTGTTCCCCCTCTTCTACCCCATGCCTCTTAGGGACCAACTTCTGAATAGGGTGGGGGTGGGGATTGGGTTGGAAGAGTTGGCAGCTACAAAGATACAACACCTTGCTCACAAATGGATTGTATTGCCAAAACCAGGAAAAAATGCTGTGAGGGCTGACTCCAGTCCTTGGGCCACTCATTAGCAATTCCTCCTAGAATTCAATGAGTCCATCATAAAACAGCAATCAGTAGAAAGATCCCTCACAGAGTTCTAAATTACCACATCGCCAAGACGGTTCAGAGAAAGGTATGCATTAGCAATGGGCTCTCCAGATGTTGCTGCACATCACCTCCCATCCATCACCAACAGCTGTGATAGAGCTGCTGGAGTTGCCCTCTAGCAAGAGCTGCTGGGCCACATGTCCACTATTCCTGATCTACAGAAAACTACAGAAACTCCAGTCTACCCTTCAACGGACACTTGGGTGGCCAGGGCTCCAGGCCTTCAATATCATCAATGAATGGAGCTATTATAAAACACCTAAACTGGTATATTTCACTAAAACATCTCTTGGGGCAAAACTGACATTTTCAAATAGATAGATCTTAACAGCATGGCTCAATGTATATCATACAATGAGGCCAGTAGTACAAAATGATGGGGTTTCATTGAAATTTTGCTGTATCTATACTTTTCTAGTACCTAGATAGCTTTAAAGGGAGATTAGGTTCATCCATGGAGGCCAAGGGTTCAATCTTATGCATGTTTAGACAGAAAAAGTGCTGTGACTCCCAGCTTCTCCCAGTCAGCTATGTTAGAATAGTGCGATTTTTTCGGTCTAAATATGCATAGGATTGTGCTTTTAGGCTATCAGTGGCTACTAGTCATGATGGCTATGCCAGTATGAACAATACCAGTAGCTGGACAAAAAACCTGAGCGGGTGCTGTGGTTTCCATGCCTTGCTTGTGGACTTTCCACGGGCAACTGTTGGCCACTGCGGAAACAAGAGAGTATCTGTCCACTCCAGCAGGGCTTTTTTTGTCCTCCTAGTTTCCTGTATGTCTGGAAAATCAGCAGTACTGTAAGAGTTAACTGATTGCACAAGAATAAAAGTTTATTCTCTATGGGAGGATTCCAAGCAAGTTGCATTTTGTCATAACTGGCTCTTGCCCTAAGGCTGTCATATTTCAAGTCTGATGAGCAATCCTCCTTAAAAACATCCTTTGTATGAATGACCCTTGCCCTAGAAAGAACTGAATATTGTCATCATCCATTTCAGAACAAGGAGGTGGAAGCAGCCACATCTTACTGTATTGCAGCCAAAAGTGGGGCTTTTCTGGGAGTTAGACAATGAAGGTTGGTACCCCAACGCTGTTGCTTAAAGGAAGAAGAATACAGTGTTTCTAGGTGGTAATTCACAGTAAATCCTGACTAAAGGTTTGTTTTGTCAAGTGGTGGTTGTAGTGGGAAATCTCCTCCCCCACGTCTGTGTGTGTGTGCGTGTGCGCACGCGTGTGTAATTTGAGCAGGGTTCTCCTTCACTTTTAACTGATTTGCTTCCAAACTCAGGTTAATCCAAACCGTCTGAGTTCATGTATGACGCAATACTACTGAAATCAATACAAAGAAAAGCAGAGCTACACTGAGGTACCTCAAAATGTCCTCAACATTCAGTGAAAGAGTAGTGCAGCCCGTGCTGTCAATACACCCAAAATATTCCTGCCTCCTTCCTCAAATTTTGCTTGCCAGCATTTCGTTTCCTCTCGCAACAGCCTCTTTGCACCATTTCCCTTCTCACATGCCCTCATCATCCATGCTCCCATCTGTCCACTTTCCTTTTTCCCCAGGATTAATTTTGTTTATAAGCCCCAGAGATGCTCTTTTGGAAGGCTGTGACATCATCCACACAATTATATGGGTCATTACACCCAAAAGGATTAAATAAGACATGGACAGATTTCACTGCACACTGGAAGATAAAGAAGAAAAATGACGGGGACAGAAGGGAAAGCATCATGGAAATATATTTTCACACAGTGCTGAAAACAGCTGCATCACACGTTGGTCAGTTGTGAATATCCTTCAGATGCATGGAAAGGAACCTTTTGTGTCCATAATGACTTCTGAAGCATACCTTCACAGAGCCAAGGACTTGTTGTGTTTGCACGTGGAACAGAATAGGGGTGGGCAATTCCAGGACTGAGAAACAAACCTAGCCCACAGCTGGGGTTCCAATCTGGCCCAATGGGAGTTCCAAGAGAGCCACATGCCCGCCTTCTTTTCCACAGCCACCAGCTCTTGGGTGCTTTTCTGTGTTGTGTGTGTGTGTGTGTGTGTGTTTTGATTCCAAAAAATTGAAATGCCTCTGCTAAGGCCTAGTTACTGGCAATAAGTGCTTTAAGCTACAACATGCCGCTATTTTTTCCCATACCCCTTTGGTCTTTGGCCCTAGCCCCTTTGCTTTCATTCCTACATACTTCTGAAATACAAAAGCTTCTCTGTATTTGAATTCAGCACTGGGGCTGAAAGAGGTCCCACAGACCTGGAATATCAGAAGATAAATGAGTTCCTCATTGAAAACCTGAGGCTCTGCTGGGCACTTCACCTGTTTCCCCACCAGCTGCCACCTCTGCCATGGTTTTTATGGGTTTGCCTTAAGAAGGGAGTTTTTCTATGGTTTAAGTTGGAACATAAGTGTTATCTACTAAACATCACACAGCTATTAGAAGGCAATGAAAACAGAGGAGGAACAGAGCTTTATGATTGTGTCTTCTTGAAAAGCAAAACTTTTAGACATTTCTAAAGAGTATTCAATGTCAAATCTAAAAAGGAAATCCTTAACATTTGCATGTGCAGGAAAAATATTTTATAAGAACTTTAGGCTTCAGGTCTAAACATGGTATTACTAGAATGGTTGGCTGAAGTGTAAATTTCAAGGAGGTATATAGTTGGATAAGAAATAATTAACTTTCACCTCCCCACATTCTGCAAGATCCTTCCCCTCAGAATAAAAAAACCTATATGACCACTAGGTTTGATTTTTTAAAAAACCCTAAAACAAAACCCTTCCATTATGTCCAGTATGGAGGTGGGGCATAGAGAGTTTTTGATAGTGCTCATATAAAGGGCTTAGCAGCCCATCATGTTAGTGCATGTTTCACCTTTGTTCACAGCTATTGAAAATTCACTGGAATTGAAGAGGAACTACATCCCTCTGGAGATGGGAAAGCCTCCTAGCTCTCCTAGGCCCTCTAGTTGGCTAGCCCTTCTCTCCCAACACTGTATCATGGGATCAAGGAACTATCCAGATTCTCTGGCTCCTGTCCCATGTCTCTTCCTGGCACTTCCAAACCCTTTCAGTTGCCAGGGTCTGCCTGAACACCTGGGAACAGTGACCTTGAGATAAGCTCTTTCTTCTCCACCATCTCTTTGTCTGCAGACTTCATTTCCCAGGCCTCACCATCCTCAGCCACAGGGTCAGTGCCACCCTGACCCTGAAATGCACAGAAAGAATAACTAACTCTTTCATTCCCAACAGTAGGGTACAAATGAACCCTGTATTATTTATTTATATATATATATATATATATATATATATATATATATATATATGAAGAAAAGTGATATGTTTGAAACATGGTGCTTAAGCAGATACCCTGGTCCAATGAAAAGGAAAGAGGAACAGGTAGCTCCTGGATCAAATCAAGTCAGAATTTTCCCTAGAAGAAAAATGACAACACTGTGGTTGCCATATTTGGGCACATCAAGAGGAGGCAATCATGTTGGAGGACGAAGAGGAAAAGGAAGACCAAATATGAGATGGATTGAATCAATAAAGGACTAGAGCACAGCCTAGAATTTAGAATTGTTGAGCAGGGCTGTTGTGGACAGGACATGTTGAAGGGCTGTCACTCATGAGGTCACCATAAGTAGGAGACAACCTAACAGCACCCAACAACAACAGCAACATACATGTGTGTGTGCATATGTAAAATTTCCTGCAGACTGGTATCCTAAGGGCCTGGGCTCCAAAGTGACTGGAACAACCCGATGCGGTAGCCTCTGCCTTTGCAGCATCCCTTGCAGAGAGTGATGCAATACTGGAGGTGAGTAAAGGCACACCCACACACTGGGAAACATTCTACACAAGAAGAACAAGTCCCTGTATGACAAGCATCAAGCCTCAACATTTCACCTATATGAGCAGGAGACTAATCATACTTGAAAGATAACTTTTGAGTGAAAGGAAAGGACATGGATTAGGAAAGGTGGAGTGACCTTAAAATAACTTCTGTTCTATTTATAAAGCTCTACAGTTTTTGCCCACACTTCTTTTCTCCAGCTGGTTTGCTCTCAGGAAATGACTTCATTGTCTAAAGTGTAATTTAGAACTGCTTCAAGTCTTTCTGATGCTGTAAGCTCCTGATTCAGTTATTAAGGTCCTGTAGTACAGAATTTGTTTTGCCCAGAAATGAAGAAAAATTTGTTTGGCCCTCAGTTCTATATGAAGCTGCTGAATGTTTACCTTCAGATTCTGTATATAAAATGGAATGAGTCTCAGAGTATGGCCAAAGTATTTGTTGTTCTTGTATTGTTATGTGTGATCAGGTCATCTTCAATTTATGGCAAACGTGTGAGTAAATATCCTCCAATGTGTCCCATCCACAACAGACATTCTCAGCTCTTACAAAAACAAGGCTGTACCTTCCTTTATGTAATCAACCCTTGTCATACTTGGACTTCTTCTCCTGCCCTCAACTTTCCCTACATTATTGTTTTCTTCAGTGAGTCATGCCTTTTTTTTAGATGTGCCCAAAGTACAACAGCCTCAATTTCATCATTTTTGCTTCCAGGGAAAGTTCTGGCTCAATTTAATCTAGGACTTGCTTGGTCATCTTCCTGTCAGTTCAGGATATTTGCAAAGTTCACCTCCAGCACCATGTTTGAAATACATCCATTTTCTTCCTGTCCACTTTCTTCCCTTTCTGGCATTCACTCCAATACCTAGTGATCTGGAATACATGAGTGTGGATGATCTTGGTCTTGATCATAGTGTTCATAGTGTTTGTGGTATAATCAACAGACTTGACCATTTAGATTCTCCTAGGAGGTATGGATTTATTCCTTGACTCTTCTATGCACAAACCATTTGTGTCTTATGCCTGTGGAAAAGTTTGCTATGGCTTCTGAATAGTTTCTTTGTAGCAGAAAAAAAATTGATGAGGTACTATATCATCACTGACCATGTACAGATACCTTTGCTTGGACTGGTATCCTCTCCCCAGCAGAGGAGTTGTTGGAACTATTAACAGGTCTGTCCTGGTGCTCTTTTCCAGACTTGCTCCAGCCACAAGGCTAATGATATAATACATAGTTCAACACATCTGGAAGGTACAGCGTGGAGGAAGCTGTTCTATTTTTGTCAGCAGCTTGTAGATCCAGTTGTGTGTCTTGGCTCAAGTTCTCTGAGTAAACAAACCATGTACAAGGAAGGAGAGCAAGACAGATTTCACAGGATGAGAACTGAGTACGGCTTTCTAGCTTAAATTGTAATGCCAAAGTGATATATGATGAGAGGCAGAGAATGAGAGATTTTTTAACCTGTGACTGTATCTTACTATTGACATGCTCGTGGGACAAAAGTACTCCTCCCTCCCTTTTTTACCAAATCAAATTGTCATTGTAGTTCAATGAATACCTGGAGATTCTAATGAGGTAATATAGTTTCCTCTCATCTGTCATCAGTCTTGAAATCACCAGATAGCAGGAATGATGAGCATAAAATTGATCAGCAGATAGTCAACAGTCAAATCTTCTTTTATCTACACAGTTTGAAGAAGGAATATGTTTCATTTTCCATCTGTGGATGCCTTCCCATTGTCCCACGCAAACACTTTGTGTAGGTATGGCCAGCTTCATTCCTCTCCTCCACACTCCCTGGCTCCAGTGAGTGAACTGGAGGGGATGATTCCTTATTTGAACTTTGGGCAGAGAAAACAGACAGGAACTACAGTTCTGGCAATTAATGATGGCAACACACATCCCTTCCTAAATTCATATAGTATTGAAGCATAGTGCATCAAGTGAGGAAAAATTCATGTGTCCTAAAAGTTAGCATTTGCCAAGTTTCACCATGGGCTTTCCTCTCTTTATTGATAGTTTTACTTTTCTCCTGAACTGATAAACAAGGATAGTGTTTGTGTCCTTTCAGGAAAAGGATTGGAGAGAGCAGAATGGAATTCTGTAAAATATAGTTTCTACCCTTGTTCCATATAAAAGAGGCTGTAATTAAGCCACTCCAGAAAAAGCCTAACCAGGACCTGGAGGGTGTTAATAAGTATAGGCCAGTGGCCAACATCCCTTTCCTGAACAAGGTGCCTGAGTAGGTGGTGGATGAACAGCTCCAGGCACTCTTGAATGAAATGGATTATCTAGATCCATTACAATCACACTTCACTCACACTTCACAATCACACACTAGCTTTGGAATGGAAACTGACTAGGTCACCCTGTGGAATGACCTTTGCTGGGAGAAAGAACGGGGGGGGGGGGGTTCTCCTGAACCTCTCAGCAGCCTTCAACACCATTGACCATGGTGTCCTTCTGGAAAGGCTGGCCAGGTTGGGAATTGGAGGTGTGCTTTGCAATGGTTCTGCTCCTACCTGACTGGCCAATTCCAGAAGGTGGTACTGGGGAATTATTGATCTGTGCCATGGCAGTTAAACCATGGAGTACCACAGGGATCTATTTTATCCCCCATACTCTTTAACATCTACATGAAACTGCTGGGAGAACTTATCCGGAGGTGTGGGCTGAGGTGTCATCAATATGTAGGCATCCATCAATTAGAAAATCTATTTTCCCACCCATTTCTTAGCAAGTCCTTAATACAATTTTGGATGATGCTTTTTGCAAATAGTCACTAAAAAATCCCTTCAGAAAATGATTGAGATATGTGCCAAGGCTTTGCTAGTATCCACATGTTATTGGCTCCTGGGTAGAGTTAAGTCTTTCTCTGACATCTTTCCAGACAAACATCACCAGTTCTCAACCTAGACGATGAATGGTGGTATCACTGTGCTATCACTGTCAACATTAAATTAATAAAGTCATTTTGGAACTGTGCTGCATATGCAGTGACTTAACAGACACTTAAAGTTTTCGAGGTGATCACTGTCTTTCTTCAGGTCCCCTTTAAGCCTGCGAATCTTGCACTGCAAACCGTATTAGCATGTTGCCATGATGCAGGGAGGTATGCTTCTCTTATGAAGAAAAACAACTAACACAACTTCCAAGTGCATATTCTATGCCTTAATCAGGATATTTATTAGAAAAAGTGCACAATAATCAAAAACATTGTGAATTATATGCAAACTTCTTAATTAGTAAGTAACTGATTCCACAGAAATATAATCTATGGCATCAAGCCTATATAAGTAAAACAAACACATATCAAGTTTGCTGTATTAATTTTAGAGACCTTCTCAGGAGCCCATCAAAATCCAGTGTGGAGTCACCTACATTTAATCACAGTCTTGACCCTTTCATTCATTACAATAACTATTTTTGTTTTTCTGAAACAATGGAAGGCATATCCCATTACCTATCTGAACAGAATGCTTTGGTTACATGGATTAATTCACACAGTGATGTAATTGATCATACAGGTATAACATACATGGCATAGTCGTACTAGAGCTGGGGACATCTGGGTGAAAATCCCTGTTCAGCCACAAAACTCACTGAATCTTTCAGCCTAAGTTCCTTGCCAAGAAAGTGTGGTGGGAATAGGACAGGACAACCTGATGTAAACTGCACTGGGCTCCTTGGAGAAACAACAGCAGAATAACAAATAGGATAATTAATTTCAAGTGTGTTTAATAAACTGGATTTATTTGAGCCAAACTAGATTTATTTTATGCCTTATACTATACTTCATCAATCTACATTCTCATTAAGATTTCTAGAGCATTGCTTTTTCATGCATGGACACACTGACAAAACATGCCCACATTTCCAAACACATATATTAGGAATATTAACAGCCCCCTGCTTCAGCTTGGACTTGTACTTCACAAACTGTCCTGCTTCTACTCAGAATTATAGATTCAGAGAGATTTGTGCAACTTTGACATTTTGGTGGGGGAGGTGCTTACCCCCTATGTTGTTTGTCAACTATTATTTTGAAAATAATAGCCTAGAGGTTTCATTAATTAAGGAAATTGCAAAGATGTAGAATGGCAGGGGCTGCACTTCATGTAGAAGGGGAACTCTCCAATGGGGTGAGGGAGCGACTCCCTTCCCACCATATGAAAACAGAGTTTATCCTAAAGATGTCTGCAGACAAGAAACCTGGCCCTGGTAAATGTACCCTAGAATTTGAAAGTGGATTTACCCTTTAAGTACAATCATTCCCCTGTTTGAACACTTAGAGAAATAAAAGCATGAAGTCTGGCATGTCCCCAAAACATGAGACATCTCTCAAGCTTTGTTCTGGGGTAGCTGTGGTTCAGCCAGCTTCTCAGAGGGTTGCCCACTTCACCTGAGAAACAAACAGCTCATAATGAAGTGGCTTCTTCCACTTGGTCTTGGACTTTGAATCTGAAGGACATCCCAAATATAAGTGTCAATTATTTAACTTTCATTATTTTCAAATATGTCAGTATTTCACAGATATAATTAAAGTTTAAAAAACAAAAAGAATTATCTCCTTGAAATGAATCTGTTTACTCATAAAACAAAATATCTTGATCCTGAATTGTCTTGCCATATAATCAGCAATAGGGCTAAGATAATGTGATGAAATATGAGAACCTTAATCAGAATAACTCTGTGTTCACTGATTTTAGCCAAAACCCCTTTTCAATCATTAGTGCATAATTTGCTTTCACCAGTTTTCAGAAGTGTTTGTGACAAGACTCTTTTGCAGTTTCCTAAGTTTCCTGGGAACTCCTTGGAGGTGGAATGTCATCGGCAATAAGTAGGAATGTGCTGTAAGCCATCTCAACCTCTTCTTTGGAACCCTAAAAGAATAAACAGAAACTCAAATACTATTTTAATACGGCTCAAAGACAACAAGTAAGGGAAATTAAACAAAATGGGTCACTTCATGAGACAACACTCAATTTTATCAGGCATCACTATAACAACCACAGGTCCCCTGTCACCTTAAAGACTAAGAGTGCAATCCCATGGATGCCAGACTGAGTCTAGATGGCCATAGGAAATTTGGAGTCCAAGGCCAGAGCTGAGGTTCTGAATTTGGAGTGCTTCCTTCTGCCCTCACAGCTGGCATTAATAGAACCATGCCTGTTGCAGCTGTAAGCATGCAAGAGCAACCTCAGTAATGGAATTTTATGGATGGGGCTCCACCAGCATATGTTGCATTCTGGTGGCACCTCAGCTTCCTCTCCTTATGTTCTGGGGGAAAACACTTACATTGCCAAGTGTTTTGCAGGGTGTGGGCTGTGTCAGAATTCCTCAGCGCCTGAAGGTTGGGCAGCTGGACGTCTATCTACTTTCTAATTCTGCTTTGCAAGCACTTTGCTAAACAACCCAGGAATGTCTCCAAGGTTGAGAGAACTCTGCATTTTCAAGGCAACCTCCAAAAGGCACTGTTTTGCAAAGTATCACTAAAAGAAAGTAAGGAACACCAAAAGATGCTAAACAGGTTGCTGTTTGTGCAGCTGCTGTTCCCTATTCTTTGCAATCTGGATTACATATAGACAATTATAGTCCTGTTAAAATAATCTAGCATGGATTTACCCTCTTTGTCTTCCTTGATTTATCAGCCTCCTTAGGACTTCCAGTAGTAGTCACATACTCTGTAAAGAATGAGAAATGTTAAGAGACTGAACAAGAAATGAAGGCAACACATCCTTTATTTATTAGATATTTATCCCACTTTTTTTCTTACAAAGAACCAAAAGTGGCTTACATCTTTCTCCTGCTGCTGCTCTCAACAACCCTGTGAAGTAGGTCAGGCTGAGAGTCTGTGACTGACCCAAAGTCACTCGGTTGGCCGCATGGCTGCGGGGGCTAGAACTCGGATTGCTTGAGCCCCAGTCCCACTGTCTTGACCACCACGCAACACTGGCTCTCTTATTTATCAACTCTATGCATGACTACATAATGTCTTTAATTATTAAATGAGTTACTCTTTTATCTTTTGTTGATGAACATGAAATGTGAACTAGAATAATTCGGAATGTTGAGATTACCATCTTTTCCTCCTATTTGGGTCTCATGAGCATCTTCCATGCACACATTGTCCTTTGCCCCAAACTGTCTCACATTCTCAAAATCCGTCATGCTTATATTTGTCCTGTAGCTTCCAACCGAGACCAGATCTGCAGAAAGAGAAGAAAATGCGAAGGGGAAAAACTAACTTATCGTCCATAGATCCTTAGATCTAAAATAGGTTAAAGTCTCTTGAAGTGCTGTGATGTATCTAGTAAACCCTATGCACCTTGGGAGGAGAGCTGAAGGATCACTGCATGTGGCAGAAGTGCTATTCCTCAGCCAAAGAGAAAGGTATCCTGGTGGAATGGCCTCTCTGCTGCCAGAGGCACAGTGCACCCCATGTGGGGCAGAAAGCTCTGCTACCATTGTTGACTCACCAACTGTGGGGTCCAAAATGGGTTATTGTGGGGATATGTCACACATATAGACCATGGATCCACAAGATCCTAAGCTGTACCTCATTCCCTGACCTGCACCCAAACAAGCCTAGAAAGCATGGTACCACTGCAACCAGTGCAGCTATTTCCCTGTGTTCCTAAGGAGGGTGGAAGAACCCAAAGGAGAAAAAATGGCGGGGGGAGCAACCCCCACTCCTGTCCTGCCCACAGCAAGCCCCCAGGACTTTAGAAGAGGTTGTACCTGACTACTACATAATCTCTCACTGTTACCACTTTAGAGTTGCTTACATAGTTTCAATGGGATGTATATATGAGTAAAGATGCAGAAAATTGTAGTGTAAATGCATTTCAAAGCCAGGTACGTATGCCTGGTTCATCTTTCCTATTTGTCAAAGTAATTAAAAAAAAAGGATTTGTCAGAATGAAACCATTAATCTTTCTGGTGACATTCTGATGGCACAACTAAATCTTGTCATCAAGGATCATAGTTCCATGTGAGAAAGTACTAGTAAGCACAAATTCAAGTATACACACATGTATATGTATATGTATATATCTGTTTCGAATACTGTCCTGGGCAGTCTACAAGTGACATAGACTTACCTGAATGCTTGAAAATCCTGAGCTTCACAATAGCAAAGATTGTTACGAGAAGCAGAAACAAGACTCCCAGGGGAACCAAAATGGATAGAAGAAGTGAAGAATGTTTATTTCCTCCTTGGCTGGAAAAGAAGTTGAATAGTCATAGTAGTGACTTTAGAATGCTATTGCTAATATGCAAACAGTTATTGCTATTCTTAATATTAATTTTATGTCTATACCTCCCAACAGCTGAAGCTCTCTGGGCAGTGTACAACAATTAGCCAATTAGAAGGAAAAAGCAATACAAAATATAAATGACAGTAAAAATATAGTAATATTTCATAAAAAAATTTAAACCAGATTTTAACATCATAACTACCTAAGATAAGTTCATACTGCTTGGCCTCCTAAAACAGCTGATAATACCCATCAGCCTCCAGTGCTATTTCAAGTTAATAAATGCTCTGGCATAGAGGGCAGGCTTTGTCTGGCACCAAAAGAACAGTAAACCTGGCACCAGGCAAGCTTCAGCTGGGAGATCATTCCATAATTTAGGGGCTACCATAGGAAAAGCCTTCCTTGCTGTTGCCACCAACCAACACTCCCTCTGATGAAGTAGTGAGATAAGGGCTCCAGATGTTGATCATAGCATCCAGGTTGATTGCAGTTGAAAAAAGGCATTCCATGTAGTATAACTGCAAATACTCCAGAAAGGCAATGGAATGGTCTGTATATAATACTAAAATGTTTAGCATTACAAAAAAGAACCTAGCTTCCTCCCAGGCTTGCATTCTTCTTCTCCTCTTCCACCACTGGTGAGGCCCCAAAGAGGAATTTATGTGTTTTTTGCTCCAAATTTTAATTAATTACAACTTGTTGTATCATTTGAACCAAAAGGTGAAAAAACTGTGGGCCATCTTAAATTACTTAGGCATTTCATTATATCAAGCAATATGGAAGTATCACAAATAAATAAAGTTACTGGAATTGGGGATTGGGGATTCTATTGGTGTACCGTGCACCTTTCTGCCCAGCAGTCTCCCTATCTGAGCTGACAGAGACCGTCTCGGACCTGGTGTTGAGGACCCCCAGGATGTTGGTCCTGGGGGACTTCAATCTCCATGCCGAGTCGGGACTGACCGGGGCGGCTCAGGACTTCATGGCCTCTATGACGGCCATGGGCCTGTCTCAACACGTCACTGGCCCTACCCATGAACGTGGACACACTCTGGACCTGGTATTCACGACGGGGCAGGTAGAGGATGACCTGAGGGTGAAGAACTTATGTTTGACTCCCCTGTCATGGTCAGATCACCTCCTGGTGAGGTTTGTGCTCGAGAGCGGCCTCTCCCTCTATAAGAGTGCGGACCCGATTGTATGGGCCCGCCCCCGGAGCCGGATGGATCCGGATGGATTCCTGGGGGCCCTGGGGGAATTTCCGGCTGACAAGACTGGTGCTCCTGTCGAGGCTCTGGTCGAACTGTGGAATGGAGAGATGACCAGGGCTGAGGACACAATCGCTCCTAAGCGTCCTCTCCCACCGGGCAGAGTCCACTCTTCCCCTTGGTATACACCTGAATTACGGGCGATGAAGCGAGTTGGGAGACGGCTAGAGCGTAGGTGGAGGAGATCACGGGATGAATCTGACCGAACACACTTGAGAGCCCACTATCGGGCCTATGCTGTGGCGGTGAAGGCGGCGAAAAAGAAGTTTTTTTCTGCTTCCATTGCCTCCTCACAATGCCGTCCAGCGGAGCTTTTTCGAGTGGTGCAAGGCCTGGTTCGCCTGGGTCCTAAGGAAGATCCAATGCCACCCTCAAAGGCCCGCTGTGACGACTTTGCCAGGCATTTCAGGGAGAAAATCGCTCAGATTCGTCACGAGCTGGACTCCACTAATGAATCAGAGGTCTCTGAGGAGTCGCCAATGCCACCGTCTGGTCCAAAATTACTGGAGGAATTTCAATTATTGCGGCCCAATGATGTGGACAAGGTGCTTGGAAGAGTACGTCCCACCACTTGCCTATTGGATCCTTGCCCGTCTTGGTTAATAAATAACTCCAAGCACGGGATTGGGACCTGGATTTTGGAAGTGGTTAACGCTTCTCTGAGGGAGGGTCGAGTGCCTGCCCCTTTAAAGGAGGCGGTAATACGACCGGTCCTGAAGAAAGCGTCACTGGATCCAGAGATGGCCACTAACTATAGACCTGTGGCCAACATCCCGTTTCTGGGCAAGGTGCTGGAGCGAGTGGTGGCGGGACAACTCCAAGCACTCTTGGAGGAAACTGATTATCTGGATCCTTTTCAGTCCGGCTTCAGACCCGGGTACAGTACTGAATCTGCCTTGGTCGCCCTGTATGATGACCTGTGCAGGGAGAAGGACAGGGGGAGTACATCCCTGTTGGTTCTTCTGGACCTCTCGGCGGCTTTCGATACCATCGACCATGGTATCCTTCTGGATAGACTTGCGGGATTGGGGGTTGGAGGCACTGCTTTGCAGTGGTTCCGCTCCTATCTCGACGGTCGATTCCAGAAGGTAGTGCTGGGGGACCATGTCTCTACGTCATGGCAGCTATGCCATGGGGTACCACAGGGCTCCATTCTATCCCCTCTGCTACTTAACATCTATATGAAACCGCTGGGAGAGGTCATCAGGAGGTGTGGGCTGCGGAATCATCAATACGCTGATGATACCCAGCTCTACCTCTCGTTTTCCACTAATCCAGGTGAGGCAGTGGCTGTGCTGAACTGGTGCTTGGCCGAGGTATGGGAATGGATGAGGGCCAATAAACTGAAACTCAACCCAGACAAGACGGAGGTCCTGTTGGTTGGCGGATCGGGTTTCGGAGAGGGTGGATTTGACCTGGTCCTGAATGGTGCAACACTCCCTCTTAGGGATAAGGTCCGCAGCTTAGGAGTACTCCTCGACCCGGAGCTTTCTTTGGAAGCTCAGGTGACAGCGGTAGCGAGCAACGCCTTCCTTCAGCTTCGGCTGATTAATCAGCTGCGCCCCTACCTGGAATACGACTGCCTGGCGACGGTGACACACGCGCTGGTGACTTCCCGCCTAGACTTCTGTAACGCGCTTTACGTGGGGCTTCCCCTGAAGACAGTCCGAACACTTCAATTGGTGCAAAATAGAGCTGCCAGGTTGCTGACGGGGACGGGGCGTTATACTCACATGACTCCAGTCCTCCATCAGCTTCACTGGCTTCCCATTGAAGCCCGGGCCCAATTCAAGGTGTTGATTATGACCTACAAAGCCCTAAACGGCTTGGGTCCTGGCTACCTGAACGAGCGCTTACATCCGTATATGCCCGACCGCCCTTTGAGATCTGCGGGAGAGTCCCTTCTCCGGGAACCCTCCATGAAAGAAATTAGGAGAGTAAGTACCCGGAGGAGGGCTTTCTCTGCGGTGGCGCCCAACCTATGGAATTCACTCCCCAAAGAGGTCCGCCTGGCACCGTCGTTACTGGTTTTTCGGCGCCAGGTAAAGACCTTTTTATTTAAACATCATTTCAATTGTTAAAACATATGATCTGGCCTGGGCAACTTCTTCTTCCTTCTCTTTCTCCTCCTATATTTTTATTTTATACTGATAATTTTAATTTTGTATTTGTAAATCAATGTATTTTTTGTATTGTTATATTTAATGGTAATTTATTATGTACTATTGTATTTCAATGTATTTTATCATGTTGTAAGCCGCCCCGAGGTTTCGGCAAGGGGCGGCATAGAAATGTTATAATAATAATAATAATAATAATAATAATAAAAAACAAGCTATCTTCAAAATATAGTTTAGAAGTTGACTAGTTCTTGTGAACCCTAGTTAAGATTAACCCAAGTTTGGAATTCATACAATATGAGATACTGCAGTTAATCTTAACAGATCTCCACCCTGTGGCTGTGCTGGTGAAGTGAAGGAAGAACTGTGCAAGCCCATGGGAAGAGCAGGGTATTTCTAACACTTAACCATGGCTTACTGTTATGTCAACAAGTAATTGAAGATTCTATAGTGGAAAACAACAAAATAAGACATCTACACATGATTTTCCTTTCTCCCATTGAAGTTAGATTGATCCTAAGATATTTGTAACAGATTAATTTACTCAACTAATCAGTACACTATTTAATTCATACAAAATTATACCATCCCAGGCAGAATAATCTATTTGAAAGGGGTCCTTTCCCAGCTTCCCAGCTTGTTTCGCAAAATCTTTTTACAAGAAAAGGAGACCCCAGGGATACCTGGAAATTAAAGAATTCAAAATATGCTCTCCGTCATGGAACTTTTGCCTTTCCCCTCAAAAAGTAACATTTTTGCTGCAGGTGTGGGAACGGAGACCAGTACACATGCCACAGCCCATCAAAGAAAACAGATGTCAAATCCAAACGCTAACCCTAACAGTGCACTGAGAAGCCTTTTGCAGCAGCTCACCTGTCTGCCGAACTCTCAGGCGCAGCAGCTACCTTGGCTTCTTTTAAGACCTCACCCCTATTTTCAGCATTTATTCCAGGAATAACAGTATCTTGTGGTGCTTCAGCAGTACTGGGAATTTCTTCAGAGTTTAAAGGTTCTAGTATTTGACCAGATGATATTCAGCAGCATATGACAAAGCAAAAAGCAGGCAGACAGGAAGGAAGAAAGGAAGGAAGAAAGCTTAGTAAGTTCATTCCCCATATTCTAATGCTTCATGTTAATTAATGTATACTTGCTCACATGAGACAAAGTAATTTTTAAACAAAAACATGTACCTTGAGTTATACAATGTTTGCCCTATTGTCAGAACATGTAACATCAAAAAGACTAATTCTGGTACCAGTTAAATGTTCTCTTTTACTTTTGACAAATGTGCACTGTCATCACTCATATGATAACATGTATGGCATTTTGTGCCACGCTTACATTAAGCATTTCCAGAAACCTTTCTCAAGATTATCACAGTTATTATAGGTAATAACTATGGGTAAGATGGAACCCGTCCCAAGGGGTTGGTTACATCTTACCCAGCAGGATGGGAAAAACGATCGAGCTACAGGAGCCAAGGATAAATAGCTGCTATTGTGGAGGAGATTTCCTGCTCTGCAAGGCCTTGTCATACTGAATCTAACGGAATGAGCTAAGCCGGAGTTCTGAGGTAGCAACAAGAGAAGCTGTAGCAGCTTGCATGGTCAACAATAGAACAATGTACTAGGCTAGAACAGCTATCGGAAATGCTGGCTGCGCTTTTATGGAGCCATATGGAGGCTTCCAAAGTCCAGATCCTGAAACAGTTTCTGCACTTTTAAGAGATGCATCAAAGGGGAAATTGTATAAGATGTGGCTTCATCTATCACTGTAACTTTTCATGGGAATGGTTAAGTGTACCAAAGTCCACTGTAATCTGTGCATTTAAATGTACAGTGTTAGATTGTTGTTGGAGTGTATCGTCATTGGTATTGTAGCAGTGTCTTCTGCTGAATTCTTGCTTCCACACCATGGTTTAAAGAGATTGTGCATTATCCAGCAAACCAGGGCCCTTTCTGGAGTTCCTTCCATTTCTAGAGTGTCACTGCACTGCTATTATTGGTCCAAATAGGAATTGCCACTTAGGAGCTACAGAGCTGTATTCCAGGTTTTCACTATGTGATTCCATGCCACAGAGCAATGTCTACTGACCAAGATGCCTGAGATGTTGGTGATTCTTTTGAGATCATGAGCGTAGCTATTTCTGAGAAGATTATTTTTCTTACTTTCAGATCACTGCAGGCTCACATGCACACCTACAGTGATAGTTAGCGGCATAGAATTATTTTGTGGTTGCTTTTACTCCAGTCTCTTCAAGTGATACAGCTTTCTTCACCATTAAGAAGCAGACCACACGGCATGGGAAAGCTATCCTGAAATCTCCTTCCACAGTGGGATTGCTCATGAGCAAGCCTGCTCTTCAGGCATTGGCAGGAACATAGGGTGGGTATCCCAGAGTGGAGGGAACATGAGCTGACTTGTGCTGGGCTTCCAAGTTCAGCGCGAGGGGATCCATCTTTCTGCTCAGCCATGGCACCATTCAGCCAAGCACCACCTCAGCTAGGCAGTGGAGAAGAAAGAACAAGAAGAAGTGAACCCCCTCTTGGTGAGCTGCTCGCTGCTTGGTGAGCTGCTTGGTGAGCTGCTCGCTGAGTCCAGTGGGAGCAGGTACTTCTTCACGTCTGCATCTGGCATGGCAGCGACAGGGAAAAGCGTGCCTCATGTTATCCTCTTCCCTTCCCTGCTGCAGTACCTGCGGACGCTGCACTGTGAGGGAGCCACGCTCAACCTGGTCTCCTCCTGAGCCAAATATGCTCCCTCCTCCAGCTATGGTTTCTCCATGATCACAGCAGGTGGGGAGGAATTGCATTTGGTTAGGCATTCCCAGGAGAAGGTCCAGATGGATGCATGCCCCCACAACAGTGGTCCTCTCTTGGCTGGCATGGTGCACCATACAAACCTGGGGTGAGGAACTTATCCGCTGTCTGCTATGCAGCTCACCCCAAGCCCCGGGTGGAGTTTGGGAAAGTGGTGCATGGGAAGCACCAGGAATTGGCCAATATGCTGCTTCTTTTCCAAGCCCCCCTCAAGACTTGGGAAGGAGGAAGTGTACGGCACAACTGGCAAGTGCGGAACTGCTCTGTTTGACTTCCTCTGGAATGATTTGTAGCTCATTCTGGCCCACTGTAAGTATGGCAGGATAGAGCTGCTCAGTGTCACTTCCTCCTGAGGCTCTAAATGAGGTCTGAGTAAGCGGCATGTGGCAGGCCCTGTTGCTTCCCCACCCCATTCGCAAATCTCCCCCCCACCACCCCCCAGCATCAGCAGCAGCATGGAGGGACACTGATGACAGCTGCCCGAAGTGCCACTTGGACTCTTTGCTGACTGTATCATCTGGAGCCCCTTGGCCAATGCTTTTCGCTGCCCTGGTCAGAGGGTGCTGTAGCCTTTCAACCTGTCCATGGCTCAGCATACCACCAGGATTCACATGCCATACTAAGTCCTTGGAAGGGTTGCTAAATCCCACCACAATCATGGCTAGTTGGATTGGCTTATAAGCTATTCTCCAGAAAGTATGTGTGTGCATGTGTGAGTTTGTGTGTGTGTGTGGGGGGGGGTTGTTTTCAGATGACACACTAAACCAGCTCCCAGTGGTTTAGCCTGTTGTGTGGACACAGTCATTGGGCAGAAGCATGACCCCATTCCATAATGTATAATGAGAAGTCCTCAAGTGCACTTTCAGCACTCACTAAGTCTAACATGGCCAAGATTTAGAGACAATATTTATAATGAGCCTGTTTATAATGAATGGCGCAGGAGTTATAACCAAATCCAGCTTTTTCTAACTTAGTGCCTGCAGCTTGATTGGACTGCAACTCCCAACATTCCAAGCCATCGTGCTAGGAATGATATGAATTGCAATGCAATCCTTCTGGAGGGCAGCACGTTGGGGAAAGTTGATCTAGCCGGCTATCTGTCCGATCAGAATTGGGGCTCACCTCCATGCACTTGCAGATATACTGCATACGTTTCTCCATAGTGACCTTCATTTTTGACGCCACACCAATACCACCCTTGATCTGTTAGGGATACTTCATCAAAGTTCACGGTGAACGTTCTTCTGTCTTTGTCACAGCCAACAGTCACACCAGTTTGATTTTGTTCAGATACAATGAGAGGTTTACACCCACTGTTCTTCCACTTGCACCAATACTTCTCGTAAAGAACATACTTGCATTCGTAAGAGCATGTTATATTCAGTGGTGAGCCTACAAGAGCCTGGATTTCATTATTTGCTTCTAAACTGGGTTTCCCTATTTCAGAAGACAGGGAGAAAAGGAGAAGAGAAATAGGTACTGTACAATTCAAATTATCTTACAAAATTGCTTAAACTAATGATGGTTCATAGAATATATTTCCCATCCACCCCCCCACCCTCATTCCCACATGGTATACTCAGACCTCTACTTGACCACGTTTATCAATGTGGATAAATATAGTGCATGAACCATGCATCTTTAGGTGTGGTAGCAGTTCCTATACTCAGAATGATTTTGCTTAGCAGATATGATTATGGTAATATGCTATCATCCAAACCCATGATTTCATGTTCACATGTTAACATTTATCCATCATATGCCTAGACTATGTCAGGGTTGTTCGGGCAGAATAAAAATGTATTGGATGCAAACTAGCCTTAGACATTTATTCTGTAGATGTTGAATCTGAATGAATGAATGAATCTAAATACAATGGTGAAAATCTGAAATACTCGGTACAAGCCACATGATTTGATACCTTCTACAATCTTCAGCTCTGTTGTTGACTTCCTTTCATGTTGTCCATCTGCTATGCACCAGTAGTACCCTTCATCTTCCTTCCTCAGTTGGTTCAATATGATGGTGTACATGCCACTTTCTGGGCTGTCATGCAGCACTATCCTTCCCTCATAGTCATCTGGCACATATCCAAGGTTGTTTATTAACTGAGTGCATCCACGTTCCTTCCACTTGCACCAATATTTAATTGTGTTATTCTCTTTCGGGTCATAGTGACATTCGACAGAGACTGAACCACCTTGCACTCCCATTACAATTGGTTGTTTGTTGGGCACCAAAGATTCTAGAGATAGAAACAAAGTGTCTCTTAATGGTAATCTGGGTGGGAAAATGACAGGTATTGGACAACCTCTGTCTGCCCCTTACCTACCTTCATAAACATGTAAATCGAGTTTCTTGGATTCACCTTCTGCCCCATAGTTGCCAGCTCCACAGAGATATAACCCTGAATCGCTCTTTGTTAATTGAGTCATAATGATACTGAATGATCCAGGAGTCTCAAGATTGCTCAGCAGAATTCTTCCTTTATAGGAGGGATCAATCTTTCCATAAGTGTCAATGATATTGAGGCACTGGGACTTTGTCATCTTGCATAGGTACTTCCTAGCACTTGCATATTGATTACCAAAGGCACAGGTCATAGTCACGGATCCATGCTGCTCAGCATAAAAGAGTTGAGCTTCTTCCGGCATTACTGCATCTGTATCAATGACATGACAAGTCAGTGTCTGTCTTCCATGGTTCTGTTCATATTGAACAGCTGCCTCTCACATAGGTAAGCCTTCCCATAACCAGGTGTTTTCCAGATGTGTTGGCTTGCAATCATGGAAATTGAGGTCAAACACATCTGGAGGGCACCAGACTGGGGAAAGCTGAGATATGCTATCACAATGCTTCTGTATTACACCGAATATGAATATGAAATATGAATGCACTGTGTCACTGTATCATATTTATGCTGCATTGCATTATTGCTAAACTGCACAGCTTGTGTTCTGCGACCTGCATACTGTGATATGACAGAGCTAGGGAGTTAGCAAAATCAGTGAGTTAGCTACAGTGACACTTGTGTGCCATGGAGGCTTTTTGTCCATTGTAGCTTTTGTTTTGAGCTTTATAGAAGCCATCCATGGTACTCCATGATGGAGAACTTATTTTAGGGGTGGAGATCCTGGTGGGCCATATTCATACCGGGTTTGGCTTAGTGACTTACAGATATAAGCTTGTACTATTTTGTCAAATATTTCATACTGAAGTAAACAAACAAACAAACAAACAGTGTTGGTGTCAGGGGCATCTCCCTCAAGGGGAGATTTCAAATTTGGGTGCCATCACGGAGAAGCCTCCCTGCTTTTATACATGCATAATGCACTTCTCCTAAAGATTAAATACAGAGAAGAACCTCTCCTGATTATTCCAACAAAAAGGCTGTCCCGTAGTTTGAGGAGGGGTAGATGGCAAGATATCCACAGTTTGAGTCTTCCAGAAAACAATAAGGTAATGTTAATGTATTTACCTTCAGAAACATCCAGCTTGACTCTGAAGGACAATCCTCTGTCATTGAGACCAACGCCACATTTGTATGACCCTATGTCTCGCTGTTGCAACTGTGATATTTCTATGATGAATATGCCATTCTCTGGATAGTCTGTAAGCGAGGCTCTACCTTCATATGGTCTGGCAACAAAGCCATTGGAAGAAATGATGGTTGCACATTGCCTTGCTGATTCTTTGCACCAGTACTTCCGGCTGTGTCTGTTCACACTAGTGCGAGGGTAGAAGCATTTCACTTTAACAGAGCCTCCAAGTAATCCAGTCACCTGTCTTGGCCCAAATATGGGACTCGAAGCTGAAAAAATGAAATAGCACACTTGATTGGCTGCCATGTATTATCAAAGACAAGAGCTAAATTATGGTGATAGTCAAGGAGCAGTTTTTCAGTAAGACTGAGGCCTGACCATATAACCTTGCACAAATGCTACATGTTTCTCATTTAAACATAAGCTCTGTTCTGCAATGTCCCTGACACACAGTATGTTGAATGTCCACACAGCTGAGAGTTTTTCGTTTTTACTGAAAATTCCAGAATGCATATCTTGTGCATGTGCAGTACACTGTTTATTTGTTCATAGTTTTGGAGCAAAAGAGCCATGTCAACATGAGGCAGTTGAGGCAGAGGTGAAATGAAGACCCATGTAAAAGTGAACTATATAGGGAAACTGAACAGGTATGGAACCCAGGGTCGATGTTATACCAGGTCAGACTATCCAGGCCACTAGTATTTCTTTGGACAGGTAACAACGTTCAAGAGTTTTGGGCAAGGATCATCACCTGCTCAGATCACTTCCTCATAAGGTTTGAGCTCAAGAGCGGCCTTTCCCTCTGTAAGGATGCGGGCCCGATTGTGTTGGTCCGCGCCTGGAGCCAGATGGATCCTGATGGATTCCTGAAGGCTCTGGGGGATTTTCCGGTTGACAAGGCTGGTGCTCCTGTCAATGCCTTGGTTGAACTATGGAATGGGGAGATGACCAGGGCTATAGACACAATTGCTCCCAAATGTCCTCTCCCACCTGGCAGAGCCTGTTCATCTCCTTGGTACACATCTGAATTACGGGTGATGAAGTGGGTTGGGAGACGTCTAGAGCATAGGTGGAGGAGATCATGGGATGAATCTGATCGAACACACTTAAGAGCCCACTATCAGGCCTATGCTGTGGCAGTGAGGGCAAAGAAGAAGAAATTTTTCTCTGCTTCCATTGCCTCCTCACAATGCTGTCTGGCAGAGCTCTCTCGGGTGGTGCAGGGGCTGGTACATCCAGGCCCAAAGACAGATCTCGTGCCACCCTCGAAGGCCCACTGTGATGACTTTGCCAAGCATTTCAGGGAGAAAATCGCTCAAATTCGTCATGAGCTTGACTCTGCTATTGAATCAGATTCTACTGGGGAGGTGCCACTGATGCCATCAAGTCCACAATTAATGAATGAATTTCAGTTGTTGTGGCCTGATGATGTGGACAAGGTGCTTGGACAAATATGTCCTGCCACCTGCTTACTAGACCCTTGCCCATCTTGGCTACTCAAGAAAGCCAATGACGGGATTGGGACCTGAATCATGGAGGTGATCAATGCCTCTTTAAGAGATGGCCAGGTACCTGCCCCTTTAAAGGAGGTGGTAGTCCGGCCAGTTCTAAAGAAGGCACCCCTGGATCCAGAGGTGGCCGCCAATTATAGTCCGGTGGCCAACATCCCGTTCTTGGGCAAGGTGCTAGAGCGGGTGGTGGCAGGACAGCTCCAGGCACTCTTGGATGAAACTGATTATCTGGACCCATTTCAGTCCAGCTTCAGACCCGGGTACGGTACTGAATCTGCCTTGGTCGCCCCGTACGATGACCTGTGCAGGGAGAGAGACAGGGGAAGTGTGTCCCTGTTAGTTCTCCTGGACCTCTCAGCGGCTTTCGATACCATGGTATCCTTGGTATCCTTCTGGATAGGCTAGCGGGATTGGGAGTTGGAGGCACCGTGTTGCGGTGGTTCCGCTGCTATCTCAATAGTCGATTCCAGAAGGTGGTGCTGGGGGACTATGGCTCTGCACCATGGCAGTTATGCCATGGAGTTCCACAGGGGTCCATTTTGTCCCCCTTGCTATTCAACATCTACATGAAACCGCTGGGGGAGGTCATCAGGAGGTGTGGGCTGCGGAATCATCAGTACACTGATGATACCCAGCTCTACCTCTCGTTTTCCACCAATCCAGGTGAGGCAGTGGCTGTACTGAACCGGTGCCTGGCCAAGGTAATGGGCTGGATGAGGGCCAATAAACTGAAGCTCAATCCAGAAAAGACAGAGGTCCTGTTGGTGGGTGGTTCGGGCTTCGGGATGGGGGACTTGGGCCTTGTCCTAAATAGGATTGCACTCCCTCTGAGGAACAGGGTTCGCAGTTTGGGAGTGCTCCTCGACCCTGAGCTGTCACTAGAAGCTCAGGTGTTGGAGGTGGCGAGGAGCGCCTTCCTTCAGCTTCGGCTGATCCATCAGCTGCGTCCCTTCCTGGAGAACGACTGCCTGGCGACAGTGACACACGCATTGGTAACTTCCCGAGTAGACTTCTGTAATACACTCTACAGGGGCTACCCTTGAAGATGGTCCGGATACTTCAATTGGTGCAGAATAGAGCTGCCAGGTTGCTGATGGGGACTGGGCGTTGTTCTCATTTAACCCAAGTTCTCCGTCAGCTTCACTGGCTCCCAGTTGAAGTCTGGACCCAATTCAACGTGTTGGTTATGACCTATAAAGCCCTCAATGACTTGGGACCTGGTTATCTAAAGGAATGCTTGCGTTCATATATGCCCTCCCGCCCCTTGAGATCGGCAACAGATGCCCTTCTCCGGGAACCCTCCGGGAATTATTTTAGGAGGGTGAGTACCTGGAGGAGGGCCTTCTATGCAGTGGCGCCCCACCTATGGAATGCGTTCCCCAAAGAGGTCTGCCTGGTGCCGTCGTTATTTGTTTTTCGGCGCCAGGCTAAGACCTTTTTATTTAAAACTTATTTTAATTGTTAACTTATTATGTATTTATAGGATTTTAAATTTTTAAGCCATGATGTTACTGGGCTTTTTAATCTTTAATTGTATAAATTGCTATTTATATGTTTTAATTATGTTGTGAGCCACCCCGAGGCTTTGTTGCGATGGGGGCGGCATAGAAATGTTTTAAATAAATAAATAAATAAATAAATAAATAAATAAATAAATAAATAAATAAAAGATATGGAATTGCAATAACCATTAGATCAAAGGACAGAGGTCCTGTTTTCACTTCAGTGATATTATAAAGGATAAGGATAAGGAAACCAGGAATAACCAAAACTATTAGAATTAAAGGTCTAAGCAGAATTATTTTGGAGCAAATGCCAAAAAGAATATGAACACAACCCAGCATTTTTTCAATTCTGTAAATTTAAAGTTAACCATTAAATTTCATGGGACTTTTATTTATTGAATTTGGCTGGATCATGTCTCACATATTTGTTTTATGTGACTTGACTGTGAGTCATACTGCACCAACATCAATGAAAATTTTGAGCCACAATCCTATCCTGTAGAGATGCATCACTGGTGTTCTTAATTCTGCTTGATGGTTTAATACTCACCACTTGCAAATTCAGCATGGACAAAGGCCAACAAAAAAATGAAGATCAGGGCACCCATTTCAGAAGAGGGTCTTACACCAAAGATGTGAGGTTCCTTGTAAAGACTGAAACTAGAAAATAAATCAGTACATATGTAAATGAAAACTTTCCTAATATGATCATTTTCCCCCGAATAAACAGGTTTTCACAATCCATGAGCTAAATAACATTGGGATGTGCTCAGCAGAATTCCTAAGACAAAGGAAGAAAATGGGACACATGGGCAAAGTGCATCCTGTTTCAGTTTTGATTACATTGGGCTGCTTATTGCAAGGGGAGCAGGCAGTCAGACAAATGGGAACCAACTTAGTCACATTGTTTTTCAATCCACAGTTTATTAACCACTGGCGATAGGTAAACGGGTTATTCGTGGCATGAGAATCAGGCCATGATGCTACTTGGAAAGTTAGGACCTGAGTTTAAAGAAACTTCAGTGCCCATAAAACTGCTCCCTTTAGTCATTACTTTGTAGAAGCTACACAAGATGGTGGATGTGGCTCGACAGCAGAGCATATTCTCTCTAAGTAGAAGAGCTCAGATTCAATTCCTCACATCCCCACTTCAAAGAATCCCAAGACGTGGGTCTAGAAGAACCTGCCGGACTCCTGGAAAGCTACTGTCCACCAGAGTGCACAATACTGGGCTAACAGACTAGTTGTTATACTTACAACAAGAATTCAGATGGATTGCATCTGAAAAAATCTTTGGCCCCTGCAAGCCGTGGCTGTAACTGGCCATGCTGCATTTGGCAAATGTGTGAATGCAGTTCAGCATCTACCCTCATGTGGAGAAGATCTACATGTTGTAAACTGCCCAGAGAGCTTTGGCTATTGGACAGAATCGAAAATACTTATATACATGTCTATGTCAAGGATGCCTAATGAGCAATGGATGTGGAATTGGCCAGGGATACATTATCATGATCATCAGGAAAGAGCTATCCCATACAGCCCTGAATGCATGTCATATGTACTTTCGATGCATTGGAACACCCCAGTATAAGCCAGCCAAGTGGCATAAAATGAAGTGTGCATTAAATGATGCACTAGTTTTAAATTTTGACAAAAGGTATTCAGTTAGTTTGCCATTTCTTGCATTTCTTGATTACAGCAGGAATGTGAGATAATTTCCCAGAAATAGAGAGTTATATTACTAAAAGAAACCATTGTTTCATTAAACATGAACATTCACCTGTTTTGCATATACTAATACTTATATGAATTGATTAATCAGAAATTGGTTAAAAGTTGCATGAAAATGTTTTAAGGTGCAATCCTCACTGGCTGGGGAATGCTAGGAATTGTACCCCCTTTTCTGTCTAAATCTAGATAGGATTGTGCCTTTAATGAATTTAAAAAGTTCAATAGATTAATGCTCCTACATGTTCACTTGTGCAATCATGTTCTGATTTGTTCCACTAGAGGGCAATGGTAACATGCACTTAGGGCCAAGAAATGCTCTTGTAAGTTATAACTGTCTTAATTTTGATAGGATCTAAATTATCATAATCTATTAGAGTTGTGCCATTGATTTCAATGTGATGTATAGACTGGGCTTTTAGGTTCTGTGCAGAAGATTATCATGGAAAGAGTAAGATGAATCATCTCTTTCTGGAATTGAAAAGTCGTTATATTTCAGTGGTTGCTTTTGATAAGTCTAGAAGCATCTGTATGATCTTTGCCATCACTGAAAATCGTCTGCATTCTTTTGTGCAGATGCTTCCACAATAAAAGCAGGTGACCATATCAATTGGTTCATTGGTTGGTTGATCGAGTTAAAGGATTTATAAGTTGTCTTTTAGGGAATGCCTTCCCAGCATACAAAAAATAAAACCATAAAATGCAATAAAAATTAGAGGGACAAACCCAAGAATAAAATCAACTTTAACCAAACAATACCATAAGAGCAACAGTACCCAGTACTGCCCCAGTTCATTCATAGACCAAGAAAAATAGATGTCCTTAGGGCCTGCCTGAAGGCCTGTAATGATGGGGCCATCCTGTCATGCTGAAGCTACAGTTTTGTGGGTGGGTGTTCTCCTTGCTTGCAGCTTCAGCATTCCATTTACATTAAATCTCCATATTCATTGTATTCTGTAGTCGAGAAATCCCCAACATGCCTTTAATTTTGTTATTATTCTGCACCATCCATAATTTAACTACAAGTTTCATGATTTTAGGTATAAGTAGAAGTACCTAGCAAAAATACACTACTCAGCCAGCAATCCTATGTACACTTATGCAAGAGTAAGCCTCCCTGAATTTAGTGGGACTATAGAAGGACAAGTCATGCTGGGGAGAAAAAAATTAGTAAGGCTTCTGCAAAGAGATGTCTTGTCTCACCCACCTACTGGAGTTATATGGGAATGTTGATAAGCACTTATTCAGAGGTGATCCATTAGCCATTGTTTACATGGACTTCTAAAAGCCTTTTGACAAAGTCCCACACCAAAGGCTCCTGAGCAAACTAAGCAGTCATGGAATAAAAGGGGAGGAGGTCTTCTTATGGATCACTAACTGGTTAAAGATCAGAAGACAGAGAGTGGCAATAAATAGCAACTTCTCTCAATTGAGATATGTAACCACTGGAGTCCCAAAGGGTTCTGCATTAGGACCAATATGTTTATTATCAACGTATTAATAAATGATCTGAAATTAGGAGTAAGTAGTGAAGAGGCCAAGGTTGCTGATAACACCTAAACTTTTTAGGGTGGTCAAAACCAAAAGGGATAGGGAAGAACTCCAAAAGAATCTCTCCAAGGTGGAAGATGATCAGTAGAATGGCAAATGCAGTTCAATTTAATCAACTCTAGAGAGGTTGTGGGATTCCCCACACTAGAGACATTCAAGAAGAAACTGAACAGCCATTTGAAAGGGGTGGTGTAAATTGGTGTCCTGATACAGCAGGGGGTTGGATATGATGGCCTTCATGGCCTCTTCCAACTCTACTATTCTAGAATTCTAAGAGTAAAGAAATGCATGTTGGGGCAAAACATACCAACTTCAGGTATACAGCAGTGGGATTTGAATTAGCAGTAACTGAGCAAGAAAAGGATCTTGGGGTAGTGGTGAAGAACTTGACAAAAATATTGGCCCAGTGTGTAGTTGCTGTGAACAAGGCATGATTAGGAACAGAACAGAAAACAGAACTGCCAAAATCTTCCTTCCCCTATACAGATTCCTGGTGTGAATACACTTGGTATATCGTGTTCAGCTCTGGTCACCTTACCTGACCTGAAAAAGTACATTATTGAGTTGGAAAAGTACAGAGAAGGGCAATAATACTGACTGGGGGCTGGAGCAGTTTCCCTGTGAGGAGTAGCTACAACTGGGACTGTTCAGCTTAGCAAAAGGGTGAGGAAGGGGAGTTATGATGCAGGTGTTTAAAGTAATGCATGGTGTGGAGAAAGCAGAGAAGGAACCATTTTTAATTTTTTTTCCTTCATAATATTCAAACCTGGGATCATCCCATGAAGGTGATTGGTGGGAAGTTTGGGACAGATAAAAAGAAGAATTTATTCACACAGTGCGTAGTTAAATTAAGGAATACGCTACCCCAGGAAGTGGTGATGGCTGCCAATCTGGATGGTCTTAAAAAGCGATTGGGCAGATTCAGGAAGGAGGAGGCTATTAGTGGCTACTAGCCTTTCTGGATTTGTGCTACCCCCTGTAGCAGAGGTGGCGTGCCTGCATTCAGCAGTTGCTAAGGAGCCTGGGCAGGAGGAAGTCTTGCACCCATCCTGCTTGAGGGTTAATGTGGGCAGCTGGTTTGCCACTGTGTGTACAGAGTGCTGGACTAGACAGACATTTGGTCTCATCGAGCATGGCTTTTCTTATGTTCTTATCTTCTCAGTAGACCTGCATACAACTGTGCTGCATGTTTCTAGAGCATGTAACTGGGATACAGGGCCAGAAATGGATGTTTATTTATGTATTAGCAGTATTTATATTTCACCCCTCACATGAAGCAAATCCCAAAGCAGGTTATTAAACAAAAAAGTGAATGAAAAAGACAATAGTGTCAGGGGTTGGTGGAAAGATAACTCATGCCTAGGATAAAGCCAGAGTAAACCAATGCATTTTCAATACATGCCTATAACGTGACAGTCCTGGGACTTGATGCACTTCTGAGGAGAGATCATAGAAGCAAGAGGATAGATCAGAGGAGAGAGGATAAAGAAAAGCTTTAAAAATACAGCAATATAAGCTGTAAAGTTTTAAAATCCAGAACACACAATCCAAAATGGCATGACTTTAAAAGGATTAAATCTGGGGTTTGGAGCATTCAGGTTTAATAATTTTGCTTAGCCGGTCATTCAGGTCCAGAGTATTCTAATCAAAAGAGATTAGATTACCATCTTGTCTCAAGACACCTACAGTTTTTGCTCCCTTACCACTTCTAGCTGGCTGTGCTTTTCCATACTGCTTCAGCTGAGTTGGGAGAGTGGAAGCAGGAATGTGTAAATGTGTGTGCATATGTAAGACACTGCTTCATTGTTACATCTATTTACACAGTTCCTGCAGAGTTTTTCTAATGCTGCCCATTAGATCAGTCTTTCTAATTTAGTAGAAGTTTATACTAAGCTTGCAGACAAGAATGCCCCTCTTTCTCTTGCCTCGCACATTATTCCAAATGATCATCCTAAATTTTATGAAAATATATAGTTATAATGATACATTAAAATAGTTTGAATAGTTTTCTACTCAATGTAGGAATCATGTGAACCAGGAAATGTAAATCGAATCTAGTTAAATAAGTACAACATAACTTGACAGTTGGTTGAAAGGCAGGGGAGCCAGTTTCTATTCTCAAAAGTTTGGGGAAGTTTGCAAGCTGGCTTGGAATCTGGATCCAGGCCAATCATCTCTCAATAGACCCCCCCAACATCAAGTTCAGCCACATCCCCTGAATCTATTATCTCCCCCTACCATCTTCCAGGAATTGCTAATGGCTCCATCCACGGACCAGCACATCCAATTTCAATATGGTGGTACATACATCTAATTGCCGTTGCTTCTCCTTACTTTTTTGGGAGGAGGAGGTGAAATCGCCCTTGTTGCCTTTTCACTTACGCACTCAGCAGAAGGGGAAAAGCTGCAAGCTAAGCACCTCAACAGCTGCCAAAAACCGCTCCTTCAAATCCAGATTGTTCTCTTCTAAGTTTGCATCTAATCAGGACTTTGGCCCTCATCACCTTTTCACTCAGAACAGGCAAAGGTGAAAGGGCAAGGTTTGCCTTGAGCTATTTCCTCAACAACTCCAAGAGCCTGTGAAGTTGCAAATTATTGGCATGGTAAGAAAACAGAATTATTTTGCCTTGGCACTGCCTTTCCTCCTAAGTCCCATTGAGTTCAAGAGGACTTACTCGCAGTAATTTCCAGCTGAAGTAGCCCACACAGTTTTTCTACAACTAACCTTCCTGCAATAGACAGATTCCAGAATGTTTGACTCAGCCATCACCATGCTTTCTTCATCCCACCATGTTTAGAGCACTAAAAAAATACTAATTCTGTGCCTCCCCCTTACAAGAAAACATCATTTCTTTCTGTTTCTTCGTAGGGTGTCTGTATTGTTCACCCAAAAAACAACTCATAGATTTGGAAGAAGAGGTATATTTGCAGAGAAATCACTCATATAATAGAACCAACATAAAGAGGAAACCAAATAGTAAAATGTATCGAAAATGTGGCAATGGACAGTTGTGCAAGTACAGTTTATGTTCTAATGTTAAAAATACCCACAAACCATTTTTGGTTTTGCAGAACATGTGAAGAACAGCAGTTGCCTCGAGCGAGAGGGCAGGACTGCACCTGTTGGCCCTGACCCTGAGGTTGCACTTCCCCATCCCAATTTTCCATGCGTGGAGGGGCACAGTTGTAACAAGGCGCTTGTAGGCTCCTCCTCCTCTGCACTGTGGAAGCTTCGTCCCATAGAATTCCGTATCATGGGAGGAGCTTACATGCAAAATACTCCCTGTTACAGATTTGTTCCCAACGTGTGGGTAGGATCCACAGTGTCATGATGGTGGAAGTAGACCCAGCAGGTCACCACGGCACTGCAATGTTCTTCGGGTGATGTGCACATGCAAATAGAACCATTCTATTAAATGTTTGCTCGTATGAAGCTGCTGAGAAAGATTATTCATTAGTTTGGGATGAGGGGGCATCAATATTCTGATAACCCCAACTGCATTATCAGACCAAACAGACCTTGAGACTGAGCTGGTAAACCTCATGGTCTTGGGAGATACAAATGTTTGTTTTTAATGGGATCAAAACATCACAGACTGGGTCAACATCTGGATCAAGCATCCAAAATCCTGAATGCTCAAGTGTGGTCAAAGTGCCTTAGGAATTATGTCTGAGATGCTGTCTGCATACTTTTGTCATAGATAAGAATCAGGCAGCTGTCAGAGAAGGATGAGTGCAGGTTTCGTTTCTTCTCACAAAACCTGTGTTTATTCCAGGTACACAACTCCAAACATAACTGTGGAAAGGAGAATGTGTCTTCCAAAAATGTTCACTAATTCTCAGATGGGCATTTGCATTCAAAAAATATGCATTTAAAAATAAATCCACAATTTCATGCTTTAGCCTATGAGGAAAATTCCATAGCTTTGCAGGGGAGTTGCATAATTACCACAGTCTCTTATCTTGCCTGCTTTAACATACAGAAAAGGAAGCTACCCTTGTAGACAGTTTGAAAGCTTTGGCTTGTACAAAACATGGCTTCTTGTTTGATGACAGGCGCTATTTTAAACTATGTTGGCTCTTTTTCACTAGCAGATCATATATCTTTGGGATCAGTTCATGGTTCTGTTAATGATCTGTTATGATCTATGTCTTGAATGTCTTCAGGAATAATTTTGCCTACACTAGTCTTCCTAGATGCTAAGCTTCTTTCAGAACCTGTTGCAATCATCCCAAATTCATTTTTCTCAATAGTGGTATCACAATATAGAAATCTTTCCCCTCTGGAGGCAAGTCAGACTGCCTCACCATACAGCTTTAGACAGTTTGTCAAAACATGTCATTTCAGAAGGCCTTTAGAGCATAGTTCTAACTTTTGTCATCTCTTTGTATTAGCTTAAATGCAGATATGTGTTTTGATGCTTTTTGGCTACATGTTATTTGATTTTTACTTTTAAAACATTTAGCATTTCTGCTGTTTTCCACTGCTTTGGTTCTCCACTGATTTGTGTACTTTGATAAGGGAAGTTTTCTGTCAATAATAATAGAAGATGTTTTTTGGCTTGTCAGTATCAATGCATCAAGACTATGAAGCCGAAACATTTGAAAGCTGGCATGCATACTAAGGGATGCCCACTGGTATGTGCCTCAGAGTAGTTTGTGTTTGTTTTGGAACAGATAAATTAATTGCAATTAATTTAAATATATCAGGATGCATTGTCTGGGAGGCCATAGGTTGCTTTGGAGGACCTGCTCTGAGGTTCTGGCATCCCAGAGCTGGGACTCTGAAGATCAAGCCCCAGCCTTGCTCTTTCGCACTACCCATGAAAAGAACCTTGCTGGCTGCACCCTCCAGGTGTAACTGGGCCACCTCCTGGGAAAAGGCATCCCAGCCTCCTCCCCCGCACACACACCTTCCTGGTACTTTATCAAGATAGCTGGGAGGTCTAGATAAAATATCTGGCACAGGGCAGAAAGTCAGCAGAGATCACGGCTGCCTTACCTTCTTCTGGATGTAGGATGCACGTAAGCCTCTGAGTTCAGAGGCTTGTGGGCATCAAGGGTATGGGGAATAGGTCTCTGCCCTCTATGTGTTTGAAACCTGCAGTACCATTCTCAGTCACTATGTGGAGTCCCTTACCATGGCACAGCCTTGCGATCAACAGGCTGAAGCAGGTGGAACATTTGACAGAGCTATATCACTCTCCTCTCTCACACTGATGTAGGATGATGCCCTCAGCAGAAAGGACAACCTCCACTTATGGGCCTCTAGGGGGTCAATATGGCAGAGACCATGCCAAGCATGTGGTCTCATTTATATGGGGCAGCCACAGTGTGCCCAACTTCAACAGTTCTGCTACTTTGCTTGACAGGCATCAAACTAAGGGCTATTCCAACTAGAGCAAAGCTAGCTCTACCAGTTAGCGTGGATGACAAAACCAGGAAAAGGCTGAAATTCAGACTCCAAAATCTTTCCCTACTTTGCATTTCCTTCTACCTCATAGAATCATAGAACAGTAGAGTTGGAAGGGACCAGAGAGCCATCACGTGCTGCCCCAGCTCAGTGCAGTACTCCAAGTTCAAGCATCCCCCTCAGATAGCTGTCCAGTTGGATCTTGAATGCCCGTATGTGGTTCCATTGTTGTGCTGCTCTAGCAGTCAGAATTTTTTTCCAGCTATCTAGCAGGGATCTATTTTCCTGTAACTTGAGCCTATTATTCTCTGTCCTGTACTCTGGGATGATCAAGAAGAGATCCTGTTCTTCCTCTTTGTGACAGCCTTTCAAGTACATCCAGAGTGCTATCATGCATCTCCCCAGTCTTCTTGAGGCTAAACATGCCCAGTTCTTTCAATCTCTGCTGCTCATTCTTGGTGCACACTCTCCTGTTGGACTATAAAGTAGTCTGCTTTTATTGCAAAATGGAACACAGGGTGAATGGGGCCGACATACACACACACCCTGCATGCTGCCTCCCATGCTCTGGTGCTTGAACTCTTCACCACCCCACTCACTTTGTGTATCAGACCCAGACCAGGGAAGGGGAACAGTGGGAAGGGGGCACATAGCATTCCCTACCTGCTTCACTAGCCAAGAAAAATAGACTTTTTTCCACTTTCCTGCTTTGTAGCCATACTGGTGACATCACACATTTAGTAAACAGGTGCATGCCTGTTTTGACCCTTAGTTCAGTACAACTTAGTTCAGTAGCTGTCAGAACCCCATGGGTTATTATAAGATAATCTGCATAACATGTAGCATGAACATTTCTAGAGTAAAAATGTATGCCATTAACAGTTCGATCTTATTAATGTTCACTTGGCAGTATGATCCTATGTATTCCATAGGATTTATTAATCCCAAGAAAGTTTGCATAGGATTGCACTGTGTTTCACACTGAATCTGGGGCATAGTCCACAACAGACTGCGCCATCACCAAAACCTGTTAACCCATTGAGTGAAAGCAGAAGCACTGCAAGTCACATGGGTTGTGCATAAACTTAATTGTGGTGAGATGCACATGTAAAAGTACCTTTCCAGTTAAGTCATTCTCCCATCCAGGAAGTGGTGTTTTTCATCAGCCATGTTTGTAAAAACTATGGTGCATGCCAAGTGAACACTGTGTAAATAAGCTAAAGGATTTATTTTCTGTGCATCAGGTGATGAACTTTGTTAGAAGGGGTAATTCCCAGCAAAGAAAATCATTTATTTCCTCCTTTGGATAAATGATGCTTTGTTGAACTTTCTTCCTCTTGCCATGAAGTTGCTCAATGGCCACTTGTTTCAGGCTATTAATTAACTCCTGGGATACGAAAAAAATGCCTTTTAAGACTCTGATGAAAAACTTCAGCAAAGGGTCAAGCAAAGCAAAGATCAATTTTATCAATTGATCAAATAGGTTATAAAAAATCAGAAATCAACATTTTCTTTATAGTGAATCAAGAGATGGGACAAAGGCTAAGGGTCTCAGGGGTGTCCATTCCCAGCCTAATTCTCAATAAGCCAATAGAGACATCATCTGGCAGGTAGAAACTTCAGACCCTGCCTTATTTTAAAAGAAAGATTCTATCCCTGTCGTCTGGTATTGCCTACTTTGACTGACAGGAACCATCCACGGACTTGACGAGAACTCTTATACATCACCTTTTTGAACCATCATGTTGGAGATTCTCAGGACTGAGCCTGGGACCTTCTGTATATACAGGATGTACTCTATCACATCAGGATTTTCATTATTTTGAAAACACTTGTTCCAAAAAATAATGACTATCTTAAGAATGCTGGATATTTCCCAGACTGTTCTGATAAATACAACATTTACCAATAACCTAGAGACCTGTGGTCAAAAAGCAGTGGAAGGCACTGCTCCAGGAGGGGGATGCTGTTCTATCAAGGGTGAGCCATTTCTTATGTTCTCTATCCCCAAAGACCTTAGAAGAAAGGATAGAACTGTAGTTTGGGAGGCACTGCTTCAGGGGATTGGTTGCAGTTGCTCATTTAAAAAACAAGCACAGAGAGAGAGAGAGAGAGAGAGAGAGAGAGAGAGAGAGAGAGAGAGAGACTTTTAAATTTTGTATCAAAACATTCTGTTGTATCATATTGTATTTTGTACTTTACCATGTTTACATAAATTATTCTTAACTGCCTGGAAAGCTTCAAGTATTGGATGGTACTGAAATGAAATTAAATGTCAGGGTAGCGAGTTTGAATCAATAGACAAGAGTATGCAGAGAACTGAAAACAGGATTCTAGTCATACTGTGTGGTTTTTCTCCCTTTTCCTGTATCTGAAAATGCGGGAAAAAGGCTTTGGGATTAGGAAGCCTTCCAGAATGGTATGAGATGTGGAATGGGAGCAGGCTGCAGCTGGAATAGAGAACAGATGGAAATCAGACAAGCATACACAAAGGAGTTTTCTTGTGTTCAGCATGTGAACTATAGTACACATTCACAGCTTCTTGGCCCTTATTGCTCCCTTAGAATCACAATGATGCAGTATCACTAGAAGCCACAACTGCGGCATTGTCTTTCTAGAGCAGACTTGCAAGAAAGAGCAAAGGAGACACCCCAATAATAAAACAGTATAAAAGCATTTAAAACACACACATCTTGAGAGCCAGTGTGGGGTAGTGGTTAAGAGCATGGGACTGGGACTCAGGCGATCTGGGTTGTAGTCCCCGCTCAGTCATGGAGCCAACCAGGTGACTTTGGGCCAGTCACAGACTCTCAGTCCAACTTACCTCACAGGGTTGTTGTTGTGGGGATGAGATGGAGGAGGAGAATGATGTAAGCTGCCTTGAGCCCTTTGCAGGAAAAAGGCAGGATATAAATCCAAAAATATAAATAAGCAAATTAATAAATCTTTCCAGTGCCTTGGTTGAAGAACCAAAACCACCAGATATAAACATAAAAATAGTACCAGAAAAAATGGAAACACAATGCCACATAACTGCATGAAGGATCATGGGTTGTGCCATATAAATAAGTACATCGGGGATGATAATTGGAATGTTGGACTATGAGCAGGAGGCCCAAGTTCATATCCCCATTTGGATACAAAACTAACTAGCTGACCTGGGGTACTGTGGAACTAAGGCTCACAGGACTGAAGCAAACTTTGCTGGCTTTGTATTCCCCTTACCCTCATGGCTTCCACACTTTTTCTGTGAAGGCTGCTTGTATGATTTCCAGGTCCTTAACCAATGACACACCCTCAAAAATGTCACAGCAGTTATTAACGTTTGCTACCAATTTTTAAAAAGTTGCATTCCAAATGTGCTCATATACTTTTATATTAAAAAAAAGAGAAACAGTCCCACTGGTGCTCATTTGTGAGTCCATAATATCAATGTTCAGGTTTCCTTTTAAAATGAGGTCTGTAAATGGAGTATCTCGTACTTTTCTACCTTCCTGAGCAACGAGAGTCTCAGGAAAGAGTGTGAAAGATCAGGATGCTAAGTAGCACCAGGTCCAGCCCCAGAATTAGATGATCTCTCTATGAAGACGACTACTTTTCATGACCAAAGTTCACTCACAGCTTTGCTTTCCTTTGACACCTCACCTTTTAACAGCTGTTGGGTAAAAACAATGTAAACTCCCCCCCCTCTCTCTCTTCCTTATTCACTGCCTCTCTGGGTCAAAGTCCATGACTGACGCCTCAGTAGCAGGCCCTTCTCAGTACATATTTTGGACTGGCACTAGTGCATGTTGCTGCCCTGTGCACATCTGAACATTTTAAAAGAAAAAACTGGAAATGTACAAATATATTTGAGATGCAAAATAAAATAAAATGGTAGGAAAGAGTAATAACCCAGCTTTAAAAAAGCAATCTCCCACCAGGGCAGGGAGATACAGTTAGCATAAAGAGCTTCCAGCCAGCAAAGGGAGAGCAGGCAAGATGGCTCCTGCCACAGAGCCCCCTGACACCCACTGGAGGACTGAGCGGGGAGGACAGGAATGATCTGCAAACACCCGAATCCTCAGTTGGCACATGGTTGTTTCAGGAACATCCTGTACTGCATAGCTGATTCACAGCCTGGCTTGGCATGTGGTGCAAGCCCACCAAATATAAATTATTGAAAACTGGATTAATTTGATTTATTTAATGAAGGAAAACAGAAACTCTTGTGATGAATATAAATGTGTGCCATGGAAAATATTGTCCTCCATTTGCAAATATAGTCAAAAGCGTTTCCCCAGATGGTACGATATAATAAAGCCGCTTCTACTGGCCCGAGATTTGTCAGGACAGCTGGCTCTGTGGGCCTCCTTCCCCTAGCAAATCTACCTGCTCACTGACAGTGACACTCACTGCTACTGCGTCACATCCACTTTCTCATCAGGGCTACCACTTGCTTGGTAGAGAAGCAGCATCCATGAACAACCAGGTGTGGCACCCACTGGTCCTTCTTCTCAACCCCACTGTTGTCTGGGCCAGAGCAAGAAATAGGTGCACAAATGCCCAAGTTGCAATGGTGAAGGATCAGCTCCAGGGGACATTTCTAAGGATGCCCTTGGAGGGCAATGCGTTCTCAACAGGGGTCCAGCCAAGCTTGACTTTAATACCAGCATTCTCTAAGATTTAAGACTGTCTCCAGAAATGTTAAAAATCATCATAAAATATCAACAGAATACCAAATTAATTCTGGTATTTTCTATAATGCTCCCAAAATAAATATAAATATGATTATATAGTCTAACATACACATGGCAAGCATACAAGAATTAAAATACTTGTGAATACTGCACTATGTGAATTTGTCTTAGGTTTCTAGCCCTTGTGGTGGCAAAGCAACATTTTGGTATATGATGACAGCATCTGAAATGTTCCAATGGAATTAGTAAACTGATAATAGTAACACAGAGTCTGCCATTGTTTAAGGCAAGAGGAAAAATGAAGCTGCCAGTATAAAGAGAAATTTGACTAGCTAATATAAGTCACTGAGGCATTTCAGACAGCAGGAAGTTGTGGTACAACCAAATTTTTATCTGAGCAGGTGAATTTGCATTTCTCATGTTTCCCCATCTATCCAAATAGTGGTTTAAAATATTTTTAACATTCTTCTTACTCTCACTTGTAATGTTTTATGAGAAAATGTTTTAAAGTTTTCCCCACTTTAGTTGCATTATCAGTAAATGGCTGGTCCAAATTCATGTAAACTAGTGAGTTTACATGAAAACTGGTAATATAACTAATTTCTCCAAAACTGATCTTATTTCCCACGAAGGGATATCAGGGAATCTAAAATGTATTATATAAAGTTAGAGATTCTGCTAGTCATTTGGGAAATAAAATTATTCATAGCTTTGTATTGTTACTGGAAATTTCAGTAAAAGGGGTGCTCCTGAGAAACTCTGGATTTATTCCAATATATCGTATATCAGGAAACAGAACCAAAATTTGCTGCCCTTGCAAGTAGAAAAAGCACACACAAAAGGAGAGGCTCAGGATCATGTGACCCACTGAAACTACATGTATATCCAACCCATTTCGACAAATAAACTCAGTAGCAGCATAAGGCATTTTATCACCCATCATAAAAGCAAAGGTGAAAATAATTACTTGGTTCTGCACTCATTTCATTCTTGTGAAAATCTGGTGCTGGATGTTCAAAATGTGTGCTGCTTGGAAAATGGCCTTGTCTTTTGTTATCTTAATGAGAGCTGAGCTGTTCTTAAAAGTGGCTGTGATCAGAACAGCTTATAAATGTCTTGGCACACATTAATATGTTGAGTGCTGTAAAAAGAAGCCCATAGAAGGGATTAGTTATGACTTGGATTAGATCAAAGGTCATTGCTAATACATTAATGAAACTAACACAGGAAGGTTGCAAGGTATTGCTTGCTGAGCAAAAAAGAAAACTACAGTCTATAACCTGAGAATCTGAAAGTAAACATTTATGAAAGCATAATTAGAATTTTTAATGTGCATAATTCTTTTAAAAATCATAGTTCAGTATATGCATCAGGGATACAAAAAGAAAGACACATTGATTCATTGTTGGTTCTATTATCACAGAGTCCTGCAATCAAACTAAATCAATATCTCTTCAGTGCATAAAGAATAACCCTGAAAAAAACCTAAGCATCCCATAAATTCCTAGAACTTGAAACAGTTCATTCTATTTCAGTCATAATTAATTAAATTACTAGGATTATCTATTCTAGTCCAGTGGGTTATAGTTCTGTTCAGGTTTTCTGTAACACTACACATTGGTTTCACAGCCTTCATTAAACTGAGATTATTATCAGCAATTTGTTCTCAGAGTTCTGTTTGTTGTGCTTTGAGCTTTGCTCCAAAGTCTGGAACGGAACTACATCCACATGCCAGCAAGGATGTTGTTTTAATGATCCTAGCCCCACCTGAATCTTACCTGCTGCTAGTTTGGTAAAGTATTTGATCAATGAGATATTGTGACAAAATGTAAACAGAATCTCAGCTATATAGGAATGAAATTACACAGGATAGAATCAAATCTACATTGCAGAAATGAAATTAAGCTGAACTAGTATCAGAATTACAATGGCAAGCAACTAAATTTATAGGAAGCTTCACAAACTATACTGAAATAGACATTAATAAATATGAATCATGCATTCACACATCATTCTGTGGTGACTTGCAAAGCAGCAGGGGGATTAATGTTTCTCCTCCGCATGAAGGCACATGGACTCATCCTATTTTGGGTATCCCTATATGGTAAATGCACAAGTTCCTCTTCACATGGTACCACAAGCACTTCAAGCACTTATGTAAAGTCCGCAAAGCCATGCCGTGTTCTGATTCTTATCAGCACAAGTCCTTTCTATCAGGGCCACTTGCAGTCAAGGGCCAAATTCAAGATGCTCTTGGAGAGCACATTCCAAAGATCAGAGTTAGGCAAAAGGGTGGGGCCCAAAATGACAAACACCCCGAACACGAGCATGTTGAGCTTCTTGCCACCCACCAGTGATAGAGTGCTGGAGGATTCAGAGGGGAAATGGCTAAGTAGAACAGAGACAAGATTTGATTTTGCCTCACAGTTGCAGAGGGAGAGGCTGGACATTGCATTATTCTTCTCCTTCTTACCGGAAAGTAGTGCAAACCTGATTTTGTATCAGAAGCACAACAGCCTGGGGGTTGGCAACATGGTACCTGTAGCTACCAAAGTGTCCATGGACACCTCTCTTGGCATCCACCTAGGTGCACTACCCACCCTTCTTCTGGCTTTCATTTATTTACTAGCAGCTGGAACTGCATCAAAGAAAAGTGAGGGGCTCCTATTGCTGCTACCTTCTTTCCAACATCCTCTGGGAAGCCTGCAAGGATACCAAGACATCATAGAATGTCAGGAGGCTGTTGAATATAACTTTCCTCTGTAATATTACCAGCCACCAAGAAAATAAAAAAGGATGCTTCCAACTGCTGTCTGGTAAGCTGCCTACTCCATCTATGAGCAGGTTACTTGTCCTGCTTCCCAAGGCAGCCATTTTGTGGTGGTACCCAGGACAGTTTCTCGAATGATGCAATGTGCTCACGGAACCCCCAAAAGTTCCCTAGCCCTGCTTTCTCCTCTTTACGTTTACACAATTGCTTGCAGCAGCAGTGAGAGTGGCCATAAGTTCTTACTTCCTCACAGATACGCAAAAGCTGGATTTTTGTACTATATTGTTTCTCACAGCTACTTCTAAGCAGAGATGAAAGGGTAGTTTTGTGGATGCTCTGTACATGCAAAGGGATGAATTCAGAAACTGTCATACCTTGATGCTGGGTTTCAAATACTCAGCGTGTGTCTCTGCCCATGAGTGTTGTTATATCAAGGAACACCAATGCATGCATACTGAATTATTAGTTGCCCCAGTGACACCATCTACAACTGCTTCTTCCATCTAAACCTAGTAGTCTTGATTAGGAAAACTTCAGATCCATTGCCTGAGCAGACCAGTCAAGGTGTAGCATGAAGGCTCTAAGCCATATTTTTCATTCCAGAGTCTGCTCTGGTCATTATAAGTATTTTCATCTTTACCTTTCTTCTCTTACATGCCTACTGTTGCACTGTTAGTTGTAATGCAGTTTGAAGAGTGAGGAGGAAGAACATTTAGAGCTACCTATGAAATACTAGCATTTCATTCAGCATAAGATTTTGCTGCTACAGACTGGAACATCTGGTTTCTAGAGAAGATTGGCAGCTTCAGAGCAGAAGATAGCTTAATTAGTTTTCAGAAACTTAATTTCCCTATTCTGTCTTCAGCTTCAACAACATATAGCTGTAGGCAGCAGAATCTGCTAAAAGAAGGATTAGGACAATACGGAAAAGAGCATTGTTCTAGAGAAGCTTTATGACGAGTGCTGCAGCAGGAGCAGAGATTTTCAATACATTTTATACTGTAAAAAGCAAGAAAAGGCTCACAGCACCTTTTCATTGATGGATGCATTCAATTTTTGTGCTGCCCAATTGCCAATGTTCTCTAAGGATCACACAAACATTCAAAAGCAAAACAGAAACACACTACAATCACCTCATCTCTTAAAGTTCATCAAGGTAGGTACAGTCCACCCATTGTCTCCAGCCTCTTCCCAAATTCTTCTGCAGTACCATCCCACTGGAAGGGATAGCACTTAAGTAGTGAATTTCTCTCTTCTACATCTTCAATCATCATACTTGCACTTCCCTTCCCTTCCCTGTCCTACTATTTCTTCTTTATTCCATCTAAAAAGTCCTCCACATCTGTCAGCCTGTATTTGGCATTTTGATAAAAGTGTCTTTGGCACTACCAAAAATTGACTTCTCTATGATGGGGGCAACTACAAAAATGTTGGAAGTTCCCCCTATTTGAGTTCACATTAATGTGCATCCTTTGTGTGAATTTCTTCCTTTCTCTACATTCATTTGAAGGAAATGGGGAAATTGGTTGTAAACTGGATCTGGACTGTTGCCCCAAAGGCCCTGGGTGGGTGTTGGCCTTGCACTCAACTCCCAAACATTTTTAGCAGTGATTACCTTTTCCCTGAATACAAGTAAACAGAGGAATAGCTCCACTACCTTCAGAAGAGGGACAATAGTTTGGTGGGTGCCTTAGCCTGGCCTTGTAAGCTTCATGATGCTCACAAGCACTGCATTGGAGGTCCCAGTTTTAATTAAACTCTTGGCAGATTCTGCCAATGGAAGCATAGGAATAGAGGAAGCTGCCTTATGCTCAGTCAGACTGTTGGTCTGTCTACCCCAGTATTGTCAGCACTGACTGGCAGTACCTATATGGGGTTTCAGGCAGGAGTTTTTCAAGCCCTACCTGGAGATGCCAGGTTTGACCCTGGGACCTTCCACATGCAAAACTATCACCACTGAGTTACCGATGGTGGTGGCTTGGAGAAATTGTCCACTGGAGGAAAGCAAATATGCTTTTATTCCTTCTCCTCATCCAACTCTTTAAGAAAAATAGATTCATACTATTGGAGCTGAAGCAACCCAGGGCTATTTTGTTGTCAGTTATTCAGCAACTAAAGCTTTAATTTTAAAAAGGAGTTAATACAAGGGAAAGAGAAGATGAATGCTGCTCACTTATATACTCCTATGCATGTCACTCAGCAGTGAATCCATTATCTTTAATGGGACTTATTCCCAGGAAAGTGTCTGTTGAATTCCAATGAAAGTTAGTTTGTTCAGTTACTTGTAGCCTGATCCTTTACCCCTTTTCTCACAAATAAGTCCAGATTTGTGAGCATTGTTCTGCAAACATAATGAATTGCCCACTCCATTCCACTCCACTTACTTGGCTTCACTTTCAATCCAGGCCTATGCATGGTTTCTCATTTATCTTTTTTTTTCCAAAGATCTGGGATGGACTCTAGCTTCAGTGGTGCAAGAAAGGTACTTCAAAGGCACTATAGCTACTTTCCTCACAATTTAGCCATTTATTGAAAACAGGATCCTTGGCTGAATCCTGGTAAAGTCTTGGTGCACATTAAGTTATGGAAAGGAGAAAACAAGAGCTTACACATTAGGAGGAGGTGCTAGAGGGGACCTGTGAAAAACCTGAAACCAATCATACTTTTGTGAAGAGTTGCTGGAAGACGGAAATCTGAGAGGGCTGATTGTGTACAAAGGAAGAGAATATATTTGGCGGTGGTGGTGGTGGTGGTTGTTCAAGAAGGTATAGTCAGTACTTATTTTTTAAGGAAATGCTGAGAATTTCACCTTTATGGAATGAAAAGATGAACTATGAAGTGTTTGGGGAGGAAGAGTCTATACTTGCTCAGGGGAAGAAAACAGCATCTTTAAACATATGTTTAATGGCACTCTTTATTTCAATATTATTTTGTTAACATTGGTGAATTGAAAAAAAAATCAATTAATTCTAAGTCTGCATATAGTAGCACATGCAAATTTGTGCAATAGATCTTTGCCCAAGTACCTAGGAATATCTCTGGCTCTAAGGATATGATTAGTAGAGTTTGTGTTTTCTGTGCTTATGTAAATTCCAGGTTTGATCTTAGTCATTTGATTCAGGTTTCTTTTCAGTGCAATGTGGACTAATGCTGGAATAGAACCTAATGTGCCTCCAAAGATATGCTCCTCTGGAGCTGTGAACATCAACCCAACACTGGCTCATTTTCACCTTTCTGTATACAGATTGCTGGTTGCCAGGGAATGAAAGGACTGTTCGACCAATGGTGACGCTTTGGCTCTATCCCCATCAGCCCCAGCCACCACCATCCACCACTGGGCTACATGTCTGAATAAGGCTGGTTTGTCTGTGCAAAGTAAAGCAAGGCTCCAAAGCTTGGAGGGCTGGGAAGGCATCACTTCCTTAGACTTCCCATTAAAACAAGCATGTAAGGCCACGCCCAAAGCACTTTTTCTGTCCCATTCAGGCAAAATCCTGTGGGCCTTTTCCTGAACCCTTCAGTTCTTGCACAGAGCTCCTGCTATTCGATGGCAGCTGCTCCCCACTGACGTGAAAGCCGACCCTTATGGATGGTGTGGTTCAGCCAGCAGGTGTCTGGATCAGAGTGTCTACATTTGCATAACTCCATAATATAAATGGTACAATGATATTTATTTGTGTTTTAAATGAACAGTAGAAAAAATGGAGCCATCCAGAAAGTAAAACCTCCCACTAGAGAGCCTTCTAATATGTTCAGTAACCATGTGGAACAGCAGGACTCTACACATTCATTTCACGATCTTGACCTGCACACATATAATTGCATATGCCTTGGACTCTCTCTTTACAGGCACTTGGGAATGTGCCTTTGCAGGCATGTAGACTCAGTGTACACCTCCCAGTAAAGGTGCCTGAGTCAGGTGAAGGGCCTGCTGTTGTGAACCTTCCTGTTTCCACATAAACACAGATTGGAGGTTTGAAAAGGACCACAGCAAATGTGTTTCAGTTAAACCTCCATCCCACAAAACAATTTGGGAGCAAAGCACACTCCTGATTCATGCAGTGCTTCTTGCAATCACAACTTCTATCTTGTGTCTTCTGAATACATTGGATGAAGCATGCCATGTTCATTGGGTGCCACATTCCTAAAGATTTATGCAAATAAGAAGGAAAGGCCATGCTAAAAACTATAACAGAAGGTTCCATGAGACCTTTTTAGAGCTATAAGACAGTTTCACATTTCAGAGTCATATTAAGGTGAACATCAGGCATCATTTGCATGTGCTTATGTGTTTTCCTGATGCATAGTAAAGTCGTGCAATTTATCATGCATGCTGAAGACCTGTGGTTGGGGACTGGTGGATTTCATAGTGTGCTTTGTACCTGAGTACAAAGATGACTCCTTGTGAGTCATCCTTTTTCTGGATTCACCAGGATCTATTGCTATACCTGCATTCTCAAGAAAAGAACATGAAAATCACTCTCCCACTTGGTCCCACCACCCACTTTAGGACACCAGTCACTGTCAGATAAATGAAGTATGTTGGTTGAACTCCTTTATGAAGGTTTGGGTAACTCTGAGCTAGGGTCTCTCTCAACCTCGCTTACCTTACAGGGTTGTTGTGGGAGCTGAAGGAAAAGAAATCTGTATGTTGCTCAACCTCTCTGGAAGACAATGATATAGAAATATATCCATAAATAAGATTGATGGGCAGGTTTGGATAGGGTTGAGTTTTGAATGATTGCCTGATTTTGGGCTGAGATGGATTTTTTCTTTCAAGCACGCACTAGCTAACAACTGTATCTCTGTGCAGTGTCCGCACCAAAAGCAACTACAGTCACATGAAGGAAGAGAGCAGGGCCATGCATTCCTGGCCTTACTTCCTCTGCCACATCCTGTTAGCCATTACCATAATTTTCTATATACTTGAAGAGGCAAGTCTAGAACAGTCTGTTCTGTCTATGTAAGCATCCTCTGAGGTTTAGAGCCCCGTGTGATCAGGATTCTAAATTGCACACAGAACCAACTTATTCAAAGTGCATGCTTGAAATTTTGGAAGGTTGAATGACCAGGTGACAAGGATCCTGGTCTTTGATCTTTCTCCACCAGCCATTTTGGCTTGGCTTGTTACATGACACACCTGTAGCTACTTTTTTGTATGCACCTCTACATGCAATGACATTGCTTGTGGCTATTGTGCTTTGGGTAGGTAGATCCATGTGCAGCTGGAGATTATCAAGTAAGATAATTAGAGGGCTATTTATTTATGATCTTCCTGATGGAGAAGTACAAGGTGAAGGGGCAGGAAAACACCTCAAAATGCATAGGCAAATGATCAAGTGTCAACTAATTGGGCTGAATAAGTTCAAATTTCCAGGCCTTGATAAACACTATCCTAGTCATAAAGGAGGTGGCAGAAGACACAGGGAAGTGCCAGATGTCCTGGAGAATGGCTAATGTCGCCCCTATCTTCAAGAAAGTAAAAGGTGAAGAACTTGGGAACTACAGACCAGTTAGTCTGACATTACTCCTTGGGAAAATTCTGGAGCAGATACTGCAATAACCTTGAAAACAATGCAGTGATTACCAGAAGCCAACATGGATTTCTCAAGAACAAATCCTGCCAGATCTGACTAATCTGATTTCATTTTTTTATTGGGTAACCACCCTAATCGACTGTGGGAATGCTGTGGACACAGTTTACCTTGACTTCAGCAAAGCTTTTGACAAAGTGCCCCATGATATCCTGATAAGGAAACTAGCAAACAGGCATCTTCTCAGTCCTGGGCCCAGGGTCCACCAACATTTTAATTAAAGATATGGGCAAGGAAATTGAGGAAACAATGTTCAGATTTGCAGATGACACAAAACTGGATGGGCGAGTTAATCACTTCTCAATCATCCCAGAGTGCAGGGCATGGAATAACGGGATCAAGTTACAGGAAGTCAGATTCCAGCTAGATATCAGGAAAAACTTCCTGACTGTCACAGCTGTAAGGCAATGGAACCAATGACCTAGGGAGGTTGAGAGTTCTCCCACAGTAGCTTGTAGTAGCTTACTGGTGTTTTCAGCCTTTTCCCATGCTTCCAGGCAAATATATGCTGAAGTAGTAAAGCAAACAATGGATGCAATTAAGTTTCTATTTTAAACAAATCTTATCTTTCTAACAAGGCATCTATTCTAGGACACCTGTTCTTACATTATCTACCTTGGCTGAATTCAAAAGTCTATTTACCTGAAGCATGTTGCATCAAAATCACTGAGTGATAGCACAGGTAAACTTAATTAGCATTGACTGAGGCATTTGTTATGAAATGTGTTCTACACCTGCTGGTGCAGCCGCTTGATAAACTGCATAGTCTAGAACGGCTGCTATAGAAAATGCCCAAAATCATTCCAGATACCTCTGGGATAGTCCTAAATTCCTTAGTGTCACTACAGGTTGATCCTCTCAAGAAATTCGTTAAGATGAGGTCTAAGCTTATAGATCCTGGATATTTCCCTTGTCCATGTTTGAGGTGCATAGATTGTCTTGCCAGCTCATATTAGAAAGGAAGCACTATAATTTCATCTATAGAATAGTAAAGAAACATTACTCACATTCCTGTTTAATTACTTGTGCAGAGTGCGCCACTCATGCAAATTCTCCTTTTCTTGTCTCTAAAATCCTGCAGGTCTGTCATGAATCTGACGACAGGCTGTGTCCCTCTGAGTGACTGTTTGCCCCTGGTTCCCTAAGTACAGCTGGCACAACACTGGATTCCACAAGAAGTGAAAGTGTTTAAAGACCTCCTCTTAGTTCCAGCCCTGTACATCCATCCACCTGTTGATACTTCTTAAAGGAATATCATCCCACCAAATACACACAACTATATCTCTCGTATAACCTACACTACACTTATATGTAGGGCACATGATTTGCAGAATTTGCACTATTTCAGAAGTACTGTAATAATTAAAATGGTGAATATTAATTTTAAAAATCGTTAAGCAATCTTTCAGGTTAAAGTTTGTGACTGCCATTGCAAACAATGTAGACCCTGGGACACATAATAGGCGAAGCTTTAAGATGTGAGATCAGTATACACCTAGGGGCTGAAGTTCTACCCTTCCAAATCCAGCAGGGCTGTCTTATCACATCTGGAATTAAAGGTATATGCATTGCCTTCTAAAAAGGAGGACCACGATAAAACCATTAAGTACTGAGCCCAAAGCTACTTGATTACACCACTGGACTTGATTTATGTACTTGCTAACATCCACTCAATGCATTTTAAATATTCCATCTTTTCTAAATGTATATATTTCTATCAGCAATAATTTTTGCTAAGACCATGAGGTAGAATGTCCAAAATACATTTGAGAACCTTTCCAGGCTCGCATACATGACCCAATCAGTTTATCTTTTTAAAAAATGAATCTACAATTGTTTGGGAAATGTATATTCTACCCTATTAGACAGAGCAACAGACAGTCATTTTATGTAAGGTACCACTTGAGTTGTAAGGACAGAACATTTCCCCACATGCAACAAATCACAGTATCTTTTCAGTAGGGAAAAATGCCATTTTTCTTCCAGTTTGAGCATCTGTTGCAGAACAAGGTGCTGTGTGGAAAGTGGTCATGTAACTGGCATGGCCAAATATCTGATAGTGCCTGAGAAACTGCTAATAAATAATGACACACCTTCTCTGCCACCTGTTTATGACACATGTTGAATTTGGAAGAGTTTAGTTTTGTTTGTCATGGGAAGCAATACAGGGAGGGTGAGAATTTGAAATGCAGCGCCTTCGGGGGAGTCCCTTGCTGGCCACTGCATTTGGGTGGTCCAAAGCTTATTATGTGGTGCTCATCCACGTTGTCCTTATTCTCTACACATGGTGGCCATTATTGACAGGACCACACAGTCATGACCCTGGCTTGTAGTCAGAGCATGTTCTGGGGTGGACAGGATTCAATGTCATTTAGTAAAAGACACCAATGCCTGGACACATGGGCATGATTTGGGGTGGCAGTTCTTTCTTATATGTATTGCTGTCTGTACATGCACTTGGCAGTGCTATATGCCAAAACAAAGCTTTGACCCAGGCACAATTCATGAGGAACACTGTCCCAGAGATACGGGTGAATGATCTGGGATAGCCCGAAGCTGATTGTGATCTGTACACTTGCAGCTCTTTTCTACAAATGTTAGCTATTCTTTTATTCTCCATTATTTTCTACATCTTGTGGCTACTATGGGCATGGTGAAGTTATGCTTGACAGTGTTCTGAGACAAAATTGGACATTGGGCCAATACTGATTCAATGCCATCTCGGCATGGACAACATTCTGGAAATTCATGCACCACCGAGGCAGACAAAAGCATATTCTGGGATTCATACTCCCAGTCCCTGATTTGCACTCACCACCAGGGATCTTTATGCACCTGATTGGAGAACAGTATTCTGTATATTAAAGGGTAAAGTCCCCTTAACTTGGAGGCATATGTAAGAGTCCAATGTTTATTTTGGGGCACAAGGGCACGTAAGCTTTAGGTCTTTAGTTTACTGATTGAATTCTGTCTTGATCATTTACACAGATAAAGTATTGGCAACCAGGAACCAACTTCAATGTTGCATTACTTGCCAGAATGTCTGTGTTCTGGGAAGGTACACACCAATCCAAGACCAATATCAGCAACAAAGCTAAAGGCATTTCCAGTAGGTGCTAACCAAAGTTGTTATTCAGGTTGGGGAATGAAGTGGTAGTGAAATCCTGAATAATTTTATGTGGAATTCAAATGAAGTTGATAATTTACAGCCCTCTCACTAGGTGATTTGGAAACTTGAAACCTAGTCTTTGTCCTCTCATTGTTTGATTTTACAAGTGAAGCAAGCAAACCCAATGGGCAAGGATTTCTGAAAGAGAAACTAAAGTCTCTCCTTGACTTTTATTCACACCCCCACAAAACACAATAAGCATCCATTCAGTTTACAGTACATGTGATCTTGATAACTGTAGCTGAAGAAAGAAAATTTATCATACAAACTATATTGTTCTGATGGTCAAGATTCACTTTCCGTGAATCAGCTCTTCTCTTTATTAAACATACAAAAGATTTTTTACCATCCATCCACAGTTGAATAATAAATGCTACAAATCTTAAGTTATTTCACTGTTCCTTCCTAATACACAGTTTATCTAAATATGTATAGTTCCCTTCTGTGCATAGATTACATGGGGCTTGGGGATCTTAGCTGCTAAAGGAATACCTATTCTAAAGCTGAAATTCATACACACAAGGAAATGCAAGCAAAACCATTTATTATCGTGACTGGGCCAGGCACAGACTCTCATCAGTCTAACCTACTTCACAGAATTGTAGAGGAAAAAATGGAAAGGAGGAGCAGAATTGTGTAAGCCACTTTGAGCAACTTATAAGAGGAAGAAAGACAGAGTATAAATGTAATAATACCATTAATAGTTTTTTTTAAAAAAGTGATCATAAGCATTGCACATGGACCTTAATGCCAGGTGCCACTGGACCAAGAGTTAGTCACAAAATTATGAACAAAGTTCCATTGCTTTGCTGGCTACACTTTTCAACGATCACCCTCTTATTTTCTTAAGCATGTCCAATGTTACTACTTGTACAGAAAGCTGCTTTCTTACATTTAATAGAGCAAGTGGGGGTGGGGATCAGACTTCTTTAGATGGGATATTATAGCTGTCAGACTCTTCAGTGAGTACACATTTTCCCCTACCATGTATACACTGTAAGCAGTATACAGTGCTGTACTATCACAAATATAAATTGCACTGCACTGGCATAAACTACTTCTAGTGAAATGCCAGTAGGGCTTGCTGCCACCATGAGTTTTCTGGGAATATCTGTTGCATGCACTAGCAAGCCATATAGAAACACTAGCATTGTGCAGTGCTGGGTACTGCCTTAGAAACTTATACTGGACACATTCAATGGCACACTAAATCATAGCTTCATGCTACATAATCAAACAATAATGAACAACTTGTTCCTCCCCTGTCCTTCATTCAGGTGGCCAGCAGGAAGAGTTTGGAAGCATTTGCTTCCAATTTCACTTAACTGCACTGTGTCATATTACCTGGATCAATAAATCATGGCTGACAATGTTATAGTTTCTTTGCAATGACCAAAGGAAACTTCTTCTGTTGGAAGGAGGAAACATTTGCATCCAACACAATATTCATTTATAGTTTTCTGATTGATTGATCCCAAGATGGCTTTAAAATTACCCTTAAAAGAAAAGAAAAAGAAAAACTGCAAAACCAGTTGATGCCAGTGGTTCTCATGTTAGTGGAGCCATTTAATGGCTCCAGAGTTTGCTCCAAAATTTTGCTTCTGATTTTTCAGAAACCATCCATGCTGCTGAACCTATTTTGGGACTAGGGTTCAGCTCAATGTATAGTTGCTTTTTAAAGATTAGAGTAAAATCCAGAACAGATACACAGTCCTGCTGACACTGGAGCCACCAGCTTCAACAGATAAAAACATTTCCTTTAAGAAACAACCCAAACAAATACACAGAATGTTGCATCAAAAATAAAACCCAGCACCAGCTCTTTTTAAAACACGGATGCACATACTCACACTGACAAACTATCACAGTAGCAGATGTGCTAACTTGTTACTGAATAATAGTTACCATAATTTGCAGTGTTACTTTCAGATATTTCATAGAACTTTGGCCTGATAAAAAGAAAGGTGAGATATGTATTGCCTTTTTATCTCCAATTTATACCTTTAAACGTTCACTTTCTGCAATTGAGTATACACTGAGAAATGGTGATGCAGGAAAAAATAACTTGGGAAATGCCATTTAAAGACTGATTCATATATCAAAGTGCATTGTTATCACATTTCTTTTATATGCTGGGAGCTATTATTTATGATCGTAGAGCAAATCAATCTTTAGTGGTTTTACCTGATGTAAAATAAAACAGTTCTCACCATTTCCACATTAGCAACTTCTGAAATGAAGGCAGCCAAATCACTTTGTGAACATCTTACTACATACACAGAATAGATGAAGCAGACCTCAAAGGCAATGATCTAGAGAAGTTTTTGATTTTTGTTTCCCTCTCTGCAGACCCTCATGCTATATCATAAACATCTTTTACCTCTTCCTCCAGTTACTAAAAAATTATGTATGTGACATAAATCACAGCTGTTCAAGATATACACAAAACTGTGGTTCCTTTGGGTACACACAGAACTAACTTGCACAGATTTTTGGATCCTGGTTACTATTTTTTAGATCATACATGTGCTACCTCATTTTGTATTTCTGATTCAATGTAATAATGATAAGCAAAAATGTTTGGGGTAGGGAATCACCAGTCAGCTGTCGAGTTCATAACATTGTGATAGTCTTTGCAAATTCTGCTTAACATGTGCAAAGTGACTTAGATCTAAGTCAGTCGTTTTCTCTTGAGTCTTCAGTATTTGGCGACTTGCTGAGCAAACAATACAAAGTTGCAGCTGGGGCCTTTCCTGGGGGTGGGGGGAGAGGGGGGGATAGGGGGGGAGAGAGAGACAATGAGAGAAAGCATCATATGGGTTAAAATGTTGGAACCGTTTGTAAATTCCTTTATTTGAAATCAGAAATTAACTACATGCTCACCACCAGCAATGCCCTACAAAAGAAGGCATGTATACAACAACCACCTCAGGAATGTATTGTTTTAGTTTATTAAGTAATTTCAATATGATCCATATACAGTGATTCCAATCTTCATTCCAAACGCATGAACTTATATTGAAAAATACAATATTGAGGTAATTAATGATTTCATTGAAATGCTACATTTTTTTTTACTCTGAGTTTTAAGTGGATGGAAGATGCACAAAAGCATAGCTGTGCTATAGCATTCAGTTCACTGCTGCTTGTTTGTTTGCATGTTTAACCAGTTATTTATGCCTATTATTGCAAGAGAGATTAGAGATTAAAATAAGAAGATTGGGATAGAGCCAGAATATTCTTAGTCTTTTTCTTATGCTTTGCACTGTTCAGAAATTTTAACTTAAATTATCTGTTTAAATTCCCTGCTTTGCATGGTAATGTAACAACAAATAATTGTGCACTGAATTGTGACAAGTATTTTGAGGATGAGGATTAATAGTATCCACATGAATCTAACAGACAATGAAAAAACCATACCTTTGCCAGGCCCTGCAGCAGGCTGTTCACGCCCAGGATCTCTGTTTTCCTCTTCGGGATGCTCTTCTGAAGACCTTTGGCTACTCAGAGGTGGTTTTCTTTCAGGAATGTCACATGAGCCTTTTTTAAAAATAGAACAATAATGGGATTTTCATACATTGACCCCTGAGGTAACTGTCCAGAATATCTTAATTCTGTTGACTTCACTCATTTATATCCTGCCTTCCCACAGCAAAGGTGGGGCACAACTGCTCTGATTTCTGTGACTATGGGGAAAATGTGGGTTCTGCAAGATAAGCTTCATTTGGCTAGATTTGACAGCAACAGAAGCTTTAGTCAAACCACTAGTAAAATAGCACCCATATCTAAATAGATTAGGCTCCATATACCATTTTAAAAGCAATGTCATTTCATTGCAATAAAAACCTTAATGGTGAGCAATAATAATCAAACAAGGCAATTTTGTCAAGGTGGGAGACTGAAGAGCAGAGGCAGGAGGTAAAGAAGACACCAGCTCTAGGTCTGACTCATTTTCTCCCTTTACAGGGGCATGTTGGAGGAGTGGGAGCACTTTGAATCCAACATTTCCAAACCTTCCCTCCCTAGATCTACCCTTGAGATGCTGCCAAAAAACTTCATTTCCACCCTCTCTACCTTCAGAAGACATCAGCTGCAGAGCAGCAAGAGCAGTGGCCACTGAGAGGAGGTTTTGAGATCCCTGCAAACCCTCCAAGGACTCAAAGGACTGAACTCTAAATCATTCAGTGCTATTTCATTTATTCAACAGAGAACAAGCCAAAGCATTGTCTTCTATTCCATTGTTTAGTAATGTGATTATACCAAACTGTATAAATAAAACTAAGGTATGCTCCAGCACACAAACATTTTTCATTGGATGTCAGTTTGAATTTAATTAGTTGTTCCAAGAGCTGATTGCTTAATATAAATCTCTTTAACAAATACTTGTTTCATGTTAAAGAAAGCAGACATTTCGCAAATGAATTCCCTGTTCTTGTGCTTACCTTCTGATAGCTAATCATGAACCAGAGTCAAAATGGCTGCCTAACCCACTGAGACTTAGACTTGATTAATTAGACCATTTCCAAATAAGGCAGACTTGGGTAGGCTGTGAAAGTAGGGGGCGTTCTGTTTCTCCTGGATGGGGTCATATGCCATATTCCTGGAACTGCCATTGATCCTAGATACCTGGGTTTTGGCCAGGTCATCTTTTTTCAGCTTTGGCTGATTTGCCAGCTGCACCCTTTTCTAGGAGAGGAAAATTTTGCAGCTATCATAAATACCATGGGCATTGCTAGACTAAATTCAGAGTAATATTTTTGAACCACTACACCACACGAGAGCCAGTGTGGTGTAGTGGTTAAGAGCATGGGACTGGGACTCAAACGATCTGGATTCTAGTCCCCACTCAGCCATGGAGCCAACTGTGTGACTTTGGGCCAGTCACAGACTCTCAGCCCAACCTACCTCACAGGGTGGTTGTTGTGAGGATAAGATGGAGGAGGAGAAAGATGTAAGCTGCCTTGAACCCTTTGTAGGAAAAAGGCAGGATGTAAATCGAAAAATAAATAAATAAATAAATAAAATCTTTAAATCCCCAGAAACTTTGAAACCAGGGTACCTTAGAAAATGCCTTCTCCCTTGCAAACCTCCACAAACATTGAGATTTTCTGATGAGGACCTGCTTTTTTTTTTTTTTTTTTAATCAAGTGAGGGTAATATCCCCAGAAAGTATAGGCCTTTGGTGGTAGCAGCCCAATTCTGGGATACTTTCCCCTATGAGGCTAATCTTACAGGTTTTCTTTCCCTCCCCCCTCATTTTTTAAGGCTAAGTCCATCTCATTCCACCAGCCTTTCAGGAAATAGGTGATTTTTCTGCTATTTTTTTCCCACAGCTCTTCCCTAAATCTATGGGACAGATACTCACTGGGCCTGCAAGAGCTGACAGACCTGCATTCATCAATACTGCAAATTGTGGGGCTCTTCTACTTAAGGGCCATTTTGTTCCTGGTCTTTCAGGGACTAAACGGAATGAGCAAGAGCACTGACGGTTTCACTTACCAGCTTTCCTTCTCTGCCTTATCTTAATAAGCACAGTAATGGCAACAGCTGCAAGGACCAGAAGAACAGGAACTACTATCACAACTGGAAGTAGATCTCGATCAGTTTTTGAAAATCTGAAAACAGAATAGGATGCATACATGTTCAGCAGAGCTTTTGACAATTGTTTATAACTTCTTACATCTCATTGTGAAGTAAAAGATACATGTGTGTTGGTCACAGTTGGCAATATCAGTCCTTCTGGATTTTGTAAAACCAGCCACTCCTCCACACATTTCTCTGTTCCTTCAAGCTTTGGCCAGTGATTGGGATATGTATTCCTGCTTAAAGGAATGGTTGCTCTTTCCACCAGATGACTTTAACTGAATTAGGATGCAGCTGTTTAAACTATTAGAATTTCCTAGGAACTATATCTTAGGTAGGGACAGAGAGCATTGGAGCTGCTAATAAAATACCCCTACAGTATTAGAATTCCCAAGATTCCTCAGTGAAAGCTAACTTAGTTAAATTGATAAACTGTCTATCAGTTTTTGTTATTGGCATTAACTTAAGAATTTGGGGCAGTGCCCAGTACTGTCCCATTACACTCAAAGGACTGACCATTAATGCAAAAGGAACTAGTGTTTTCTAAAACAACACCAAGGTGTGGAGCTCTTTCCTGTGAACCCTGCTAACTGCCTTTTCTGCACATTTTCAATTGCTTCAAGTGACTGCTAGCCCAAGGGTAGCATTGGATACTGCCCTTTTCCTCATAAAGTTTACTTCTAAATCACAAAAAGTAGTAGCTCCTCTATACTCCTCACTAGTCAGACCTCACCTGGAATATTGTGTCCAGTTCTAGGCACCAAGATTTAAGAAAAATGGAGGTAAATTAGAAAGGGACTAGCAGAGGGCAACAAAAATGAGCCAGGGTTTGGAAACTGTCCTTTGAGGAGAGACTGAGAGAACTGGGCATGTTCAGCCTTGAGAAGAGAAGACTGGGGTGGGGAGAATGATATCCCTCTATAAGTACCTCAAAGGCTGTCACAGAGAGGAAGATCAAGATCTCTTCTTGCTGATACCAGAGTGTAGGACACAGAATAATCAAGTCAAGTTGCGACAACCCAGATTCAGGCTGGACATCGGGAAAATCTTCCTCACTGTCAGAACAATACAACAGTGGAACCAGCTGCCTAGAGAGGTGGTGGGCGCTCCCACACTAGAGACATTCAAAAAGAAACTGGACAGCCATCTGAGTAGGATGGTATCACGTGGTGTCCTGCAACAGCAGGAGGTTGGACTTGATGGCCTTCATGGCCCCTTCCAACTCTACTATTCTATAATTCTATGATTCTTGTTATGTATTAGAATCGCCATTGCCCAAGTAAAGCATACCCATCTCATCATGGCTTGTGTTCACTTTTTGCAGGTTTCCACAATATTTCAAACTGGTATGGTCACTGTGAGCACTGATATTTCCTGTACCATCATCAATTTCTTTAAAACTACTGTCTGTCATGAACTACCTTCCTAAGGTTGGGATGGACACATTTATGATTAGATATCTGACCACATGCACCTTACACTCCCTTAACTAGCTGTGCAGATTTTATCAAATATTTTCCAGTGGTGTTTTGTGGATTGTCAGGCTTTTTTCATTTCACACATTGGTGGAATCAGGAGAGTGCATGCTTGCTTGCTTTCTTGCAGAATATATGAAAATTTTATTCCACTTGTGCAAAGTATAAATTAGCAAAAGTATGAAATTGCACAACTCCCCCCCCCCCCCGCATTAAAAAAAGTGGTTTGCAGAATCTATGCAACTTGGAAAAAAGCTGCTTTGCTGCAGGATCCACAAGTTGGATTCCTAGAAATTCACAGCCATTTGAATCTGTTGTGAATTTCTCCAGTAACCATACTGGCACCTCCCTCAGCTGCTGGTGCTCTATCAAATATTCATGGCTTTCAGTGTTAAAGCAGGAATAAAGAATGGTACATAAAAGTTAGTAGACAAAAGGTTAGAGGAAACTGTCACAGTCAACATGAGACAAATAGAAAGAAGGACCTGAAAACTCAGGGGAAGGGCCAGGATGATGTTAACAGAGAAACAGGAACAATGCAGGAAAGAATTGGTAGTGAACAGTGGCAAAGGGCCTTAATAACTTCCTCATGAGCCTTGTGCACAAGGTGGACCAACTCTTTCTTTCCCTCTGATGACAAATGTTCAAAGAGGGTCAAGATTATTTAATGGTCAACTGGGCAGAGGGCAAAAGAAGCCAATACAGATCTGGATGGTGACAGGACTTGCAGTGTCAGTTTTGCCATCTGATGAGGCAGCACCCTTTACAACAGGGGAGGCAGCCTTGCTGGGGCATCAGAAAAACTGTCTTGGGGCACCACCACAACGTGGCTGCTGTGACAGTTATAGCAAAGCTTCGCAAAAGATGGAATAAGCACTTTGTGCCCACGAATTTCATCACTAACAAAAGCTTATTTTATAGAAGACAATTTTTTTATTTCTGCCCTACCCCTCCTATGCCAGCCAACTCGTTTACCCTTCTCTTTTTCTCTCATGTTCTGGGTCACTAGCCATAGATGTGCCCCCTTTCTCTCATTCCCCCTCCCACACACACCTCCCTCTGTTCTCCGCCTAACTGCAAGCACATACAAAACCACTTACACTCTTTTTCAGGACCGCTCCATAAACTCTTGCTCCCTCACTTTCTCACTCATAAGTATCCCCCATCCATTCAAGCATACAAGCACAAAACCCTCCCTAAATGGCTGCTTGCTCCCAGCTTGCTTCCTTCTCTTCTACCAACCCAGCCGGCTAGGTTAGCTGCTGGCTGCCCTGACCCTCCAGTTGGCTTATCAAGTCCACTGCAATAGCCACCTTCACCCACTCGCTTTAGCTCTCCCCACCATCTTTCACTGCAGAAGCAACAAGTGTCCCTTTTGCTTCTTCTCAATCTCCCTTGCTTTTTCTTGAGGCTGAGCCCACCATGTACATTTCCTAAGAATGTCTCTGAGCCCTGCCATGTTGCCCAGAAGTATTCAGGAGAAATAAAGAAGCAAGAGGGTAGAGAGAGGGCCCTCACTTTGCTTTGAAGTCTACCCAGCCACTAGTGAGAAAGAGTAGCAATGTTTTGAAAAAGAAGAGGAAGAGAGGAGGTACTGGCAGTGGTAGGGCACCTTGACAAGTGCTGATGAAAGAGTCTAGGAGCACATTGGTGCCCCAAAACGCATTTTACAACCATAGCTGGGCTAGGATGCATTGAATCTAATTTTCAACTTACATTTCAGCAAGCCATAAATTCTGAAACGTACTTTCCCAGCAACATATAATAGGTCTTAATGTCAGTGAGACAAAGGAGTGCCATCTACTGGCTCATCCCTTACCTTTTGAATCACACAAACTTATCTCCAAAGTCTCATTTCCAAGTCGCTGAGCAAGCCCTGCTTTTTAGTTAGATCGTTTATGTTAAATGGATATATGAGTTACACAGTGTACATAATAATGGTCTTTGCCTTGACTGGACATATTGGACTTTAATTCAGACTGCTCAGATCATCATTGTTTATGAAGGAATATCCTGTGCCTTACAAGCAGTAAAAAGCAAAGTCCAAAATGCTGGTTCCTGAAATGCAACAATACTACTACTATTATATTAATCATCATCAAGGCACAACTCCCTAAATACTATTTAACGAATTTTCTCACTCTTTCCTAGGCATTGGCCGGCAAACATCCCAACTGGATAATGCTGGGAAATGTTGGGGTCTACTTTGCAGGCATATTATATATACATATACATACACACAGACACACACACACACACATATATATAAATGCCTAGATACAGCCCTTTGTTTCCATTTATGAGAAATCATTTCAACTTGTTTTTACTTAGGTTTTAACCAGATTGTACTTTCCAGACTAAGTATGGCCTCAAATGTGATCTGTGCCAAACTTGCAATATGATTTACAGACCAAAAACTTTGTTTGACAGCATACACATGTTTGAAAAGTACAAATGAAAAATGTTTACTTTTGAAAAATCTGCACAAATATCCTTTAATCAAGAGGAGAAAAGTCCATACATTTCATATCTGTGCACTACCAATGCATACACTGGGGAAAATACAATACACAAGGATTTTTGTAAGGGGAAAAAACAGCAAAAGAAAAAGCCCAGACTTGAGCTTCATTTGGTTGGACTATTGTAACACACTCTACATGGGGCAGCCCTTGAAGATGGTCTGGATACTTCAACTGGTGCAAAAAAGAGTTGTCAGACTGCTGTCGGGGACCAGTCGTTATTCTTATATAAAACCAGTCCTTCATCAGCTTCACTGGCTTCCTACTAAGTCCGGGCCCAATTTAAAGTGCTGGATATGACCTATAAAGTCCTAAATGGCTTGGGACCAGGATACCTGAAGGAAAGTCTTTTTCCCTATATGCCCTCCTGCCTCTTAAGATCAGCAGAGGCCCTGCTCCGAGAACCATCCTTGAAGGAGACTAGAAGACAGAATACCTGGAGGAGGGCTTTCTCTGCGGTGGTGCCCCAGCTCAGGATTAGTACCTGAATTTCCTGAGTCCCTGTCCCACACTTTTAACCTCTATATCACACTGATTCTCCATTCTAGTTTCAGTCATCTCATTGGCTTTTCTAATATTGGAACACAGTCTTTCCTTTCAGACAATAGACTAGAGAGTTGTGCATGCTTTTCAGCTAGAAAATGTTCATGTCCCTGAACATTACCCTTTTCTGTGGCCCTCATTTGTAGATGTCACATATCTATGGGAGGCTGTGAAGGTTTGTGGCTCATCTGTGATTTGCTCCACACTTAAAATGTTAAAGAAAACAGAGTCTGTTGAAGAAAAAAAAATAGATAAAAGGATTCAGTTATGCGGGATCATGGAAAAACTTGAAGCATTTAAATGTTTCTATGCCAAGATCAATGCCTTTGTGTTTTGGGATGAATGCAGGCTTGCATCTGTCCAGAGAGCTTTGACAAGGGGGTGGTATAGATATGAAATAAAAAAGTAAATAATAGTATTCCACTGTGATATTATTTCGAATTCCCAGGGAGCTGTCCAAACAACAGCGTGTGTTTAGGTGGGTTTCCGGGCAAGAGGGCTGCAGCTTGGAACCATAAAAGGTAGGGCTTTCCCACCCTTAGCATTTGGCCCCAGAAAGCAGTTGTGGAGGGGGTGCTGTAGCCAGCATCTTGAAAAAGCATACCTGCAAAGTGATTAGTTGCCCTTTCTGATGTCAAAATCCTGGGCTGGCCAGCTTTTCACTCAGTGCCTGCCACAGCACTACAGCAGTCCTCCTGGCATTGCCAGGCAAAGGAGAGAAGTCCTACTCCCTCTATATCATTAGGCAGCAGCCACCAATGGTTTCATCTAGCTACCACTTCATGAGGAACCATTGGATTAGAACACCTAGAATCAAAGGGATTGTATTCCATGCAGTTGTAAGGGATGAGCATTCAATATGCTGGCACATGAGCCAACTACAATTTAACACAAGCATCTCCAGGACTGAGTATCTATCTGCCATTGAGATACTAGCCTATGTCTGGATGTACCACTTCGGATTATGAGAGAGGCCAACTCATAGTGCATTTATGGAATATATAAACTGCTTTTTTCATGGGTGCAAAGATAATCTAAAATTCTACTATACATAACATCCCTCCTTGTGGAAATGCAGATGCCAGCCCCACTTCCTCACTGATACCAGCTAGGTTTCTTCATGCAGTAGAAACTTTTGCACCTTTAAAAAAGGGCAACCCCATAGCCACCATAACAACCTCCAAACACATAAGGAACCAACCACACATCTGCTCTCAGGAAGCCCTGAGATCAAAGATCAGAGCACGTTTACTCACTTCAGAGCAGACTTGGAGTATCTCCTTTTGCAAACAGTTTTAGCTGTTACACCAAAACTTACCTCTTGTTCATGCCATTTCATCCTGTAAGAAGCCTCCTGAGAGGGTGGGTGCGAAGAGGACAGATGCTCAGGCAGGAGCTCCTCAATTCTCTGGATGCACAGCCCACACACCCAAGTTTACCCTATGCTTACAGAGCTATAAACTTGCCAAACAGTTAGGTGGGGTTTGAGTCCTATAGTACTAGACCACTCTGCAGTACTTAAAATAGGCAAGCATGCTATTAACTACACAAATAAGAAGCATTAAAGACAACGATCAATGAAGAACCAAGATGTTTAAAATATGTCTGACTCCTAGTAGATCTAAATTAGCTTTATTATGTAAAGCTGATTCTAAAATATATGAAATTGCAAAGAGAATGGTCTAACACTTCCATCTTGAAATGGACAAGAAAATCCAATGAAGGGTACAAATTGACTGGACTAATTGGCAGGAGCCTTCTATTAGGGAGAATGCAGCTTTGGGAGTACTTGTCCAAATCTTCTAGAGGCTGATCTTGCTTAACTCTAGAGGCAAAACTCTGCCAAGGAAGTTAATAAAACATCCTTGATCAGGACCATGGAGAATACTTCCTTTGAAGCTAGGCTTCACTAAATTTGCCAAAGAGATTTCCAGACCTTGATTCTTTGTAAGATTAACTAGCTTAGACTTGTGAAGTTTATCCCTGAAGAATTACAAATGGGCCATTAAGATAAGGGAAAAATTACTGCTTTGGCAAGGAACATTTTTCATATTGCATTCCCATAAGGCAAGTGATTTCCAGACAAAATTGATCTTTATTTTTAAATGTTCTACATTTTCTAGGAGCAACATGTGAACATGCATTAGATTACAGTCCTATCTAGACTATTCTGTCAGCATCCTTTTGGGAATAAGGGGAGACAGTTGGTTTCATAATCATAAAACAAAGACAAGCCCACAACCAGCTGGGGCTGGGAGATATGTTGAAGGAAAAGAGTCAGTTTGCTGCTTACATCCTTTTATTTCAGGATTAATGGGAAAGGCAGGACTGACACTGGGAATCTCCTAAGGCCACCCTTATGCTCATTTAAGCAGTGAGGAAGAATCACAGGTCAAGGCAGGGGTAAGCAACCTGGTGCCCTCCAGATGTTTTAGACTGCAGGTACCATAAAGCCCCCCATTTTCTATGTTGGCTGGGATGTACAGAGTTGCAGTGCAAATCACCTGGAGGACATTATGTTGCTTAATCCCACCTCAAGGGATAATAAGAGGAGGAAGAAATGGCCTTGAGGGATATGATTCTGGAGGAGCTTACTCCCAAAGCCTATTTTTCCCCAAAGGACCCTTACGTTAAGGGGGAGCAGGAAGAAGGGAAGAAGATGAGTGGAGAGGCACAAAAGGGAAGAAGGTGAGTGGGATGTTGGATGAGGGAAATAAGAAAAATGCCAGAAGCTGAGTGGTGGGTGAACTAGGAAAGGGAGAACTTGATCCAAGGGAAGAGGGAGAGAAGGAAGAGGTTGAAAGGGTGGGTTTTCTCAAATGGTGGAAGGAAACTCTGAGCCCAGTTTTAACCCCTTCCAGAAGGACATTTAGAATGTGAAACAGGCTGCCCCTTCACAGCTTAAAGAGCATTGCCATAGGTGCTTGTGCTTTCACTCCTAAACCATAACGGGGACCGGCTTCCACAGCCTTGTTGGCCAAGCCGAGCACTTCATGTCTCTGTTCAGCCTGTGCCCTACAGCTAGTTCCATAAAGCATGGAGCTGCAGAAAGTAAGGGATAGAAAAGAGTTCTTGTTGTCTTCCTTCTGCCACAATGTAGTTTTCATTTCCCCCATACACCCACATTGTGATTCTAGCATAGCCTTCCCCAGACTGGTGGCCTCCATATACTTCCGGCTACAATTCCCACTGCTTCTGACATTTAGCTATACTGGGTGGCTAAATGGGAGCTGTAGTCCAAAATACCTAGAGGAACCAGGTTGCGTTTAGCTATTCTACCATTTTCTTTCCGTCCTTACCCTCTATGACCTCCAGTTGTATGATTCTTTCATCCGCATTACTATCATGCAGTCTTGTTCCACATTTATACACCCCTGTGTCTTCTTTCCTCAGATTATTAATGGAGACACTGAAAGTTCCTGAACTTTCTCCTGCAGTAAAAGAAATTCTTCCATCTTGCACTTTACTCCTGTTCATATCTACAATGGGGAGACAGCCAGATCTTCTCATCCTACACAATGACTTATCCTTCATGTTAGTAGTTCCAGATGGGCACTGTATAGTCACGGACCCTCTCAGCTGACCCCAGAGAACTTCAGGTGTTGCAGGCACATTTAGACCTGTTTGGAGAAACAGACCACCTTGTCTTATTACTTTTTTACCCTTTTAAAATATATTAATCTGTATTTAAAAAAGAAAAGCACTGATATCCGCTTGACTAGACAGTTAAACCTGCATGAGTATGATGAAAAAATACTTTTCTTAAGAAAGAAGCTACCACAAGGGCATAAAAAATGTAATACATGATCAAAAATAAACCCACTCCAGGGAAGGAAGACCACAGAACCTACCTGGGTCCCTTGCAAGAGAGAAGAAAGGCATAGTATGTATCACATTGAGGATACTTTCAGAAGCTTAATCCCCTGAATCTGTGTCTAAATCTTGTGAGACTTGCTAGAGCCTCTCAGAAGAAGTATTAGCACAGAAAAGGAACACTCTTGAACAGTCAGTTGCTGTCTCAGAGTGATTTATATATTCAGTTTTAACTAGGAGCTGTAGTTTGGGAGGAAGACAGATGGTGAAATGTTCTCTCAAGAACTAACTATGCCTTCTTACATGCTCTCACAAGGTCCACCAGTTCCAGTTCTAGAATTTCTTGCATGCAGGCTTAAGCCAGGGTAGATTACAGGATATGCGGGTAGACATTCTAAATATTCAAGCGGCAAGGACATCCTGGAATTTCTACTGATTCCTAGTCAAAGCATAACCTGCTCCACCCCCATATCATGACATTTTTGAAGTCTGGCTATTGAAAATCAAAGCAGGCCACAGGCCACAGTGGCAAGAGCAAATACTTGTTAGGATCCAACCCTATGTCAGAGGAAGCCAATTTGCTTTGTATGCACCTCAGTGTATATTTTTCATAATTTATTCAGTCAAACTGAGTAATTCCCCACTGCAATTAATAAAACGTTATTCAAACTGAATAAATTGAAATCAGATAAATAAATAAATAAATAAATAAATAAACTGATTTACAGAAAATATTTTCTCACAGGTACCTAACCAGTTCTTGTCAAGAAAGAGACTTTTTCCAATTTGAAAAAGTAGATAAAATTGAATCCAGCATTTTAGGCTCTCCAAATGATGTGTGTATCTATGTGATGTGTGTATCTATATAACCTTAGATACAATCGGTCACATTTAAGAATGTGCTTAACTTTTTATTCAAAAAGTGCCTTTTTATTCAAATGTTATTTTAATTGTTCATATTATTTATTTATTTATTTTATTCTTGGCCAGGCCAACTCAAATTGTATTGTTTTTATATTGTATTTATTTATTTATTATTGTGAGCTGCCCCAAGGCTTCGGCGAATGGGGCAGCATAGAAGCCTCCTAAACAAACAAACAAACAAACAAACTTCTCCAAGGGTGCTTGACTTCTCTACTGCAATTAGTAAAACCTTAAAAGTGCTGGATTTTGCCTTTTATTTGAAAGTGAATTAAGCCAGTAACAGTTCAGGAAGACAGATTCAGTGATTCAGGGTGATTTTGCAGTTTGTTAAAACAGCCCTTCAGTTGGTTTAACTACCCTACGAAGAAAATCGTTCAGGTTCCAAAAGCATGCTTACCTTCCCAAATAGTTAGATTCACTCCAGCATATAAACCATTATTTCTCTGGCCAATGCCACACCTGTAATTACCAGAGTCTTTCTTCTCCAGCTGTGTCATTGTCACTTGCAAAAGCCCTTTTCGAGGCCTATCATTTATTGAAACTCTTCCACTGTAGTCTTGAAGGGTGAAACGGTTAGAGGAAATGACAGTCTGACAAGCTCCTCGGGATTCTTTGCACCAATATTTTCGGCCATGTCTATTGACTGATGTGGTTAAATAGTAGCAATTAATTGTCACCGATCCTCCAACATGGCTTATAAGCAGTCTTGGCCCATATAACATGCCTGAAACTATTTTGAAAATGGGAAGGAAACTATCAGCACATTATCCAAGCATCAAGATAATGTATGTAGTATTGCTTTATCTTGTAAGTGTAAGAAATAATTCTCTCAGTCCAGATGCAAACAACAATTTTAAAAAAAATTGTAATGAACTGTCAAACTGTAACTTAAGGCAACTTGTTTATTTTTCAACTTGATTCTAGAGGGTAAAAACCTGTGAGGGTGTTGGCATTCAGAAAGAAACCTCCTCATTTTGGAAACTCCATGCTCACTACAAAGCGAGGTCAAACTTTCTCCAAAGGTTTATCTCCACATTATAATGGGCTTGGCCTAGAACCAGCCCTCCCTTTCATAGCTATCTCATCCCTTTCCCAAACTGACCTGTCAGGTAGCTACAGAGGTGACATCTCAATGTCCCAGCCATAAAGATCCATAGGAAACTGGGGTTCCATAGATCCTGACATCCTAAAATATTCACTGATGTTACATTCACTGAAATTACATTTTCATGGCTTTTTGCATCTGGGAAGTTTTACACAAGTTCCTTACAGTATCCTGTCATCAGTTACCCATGTGAGGTATAGTTCCCATGGATCCTGATCATCTCACTTAAGATACATGTGATATACATTTCCCATGAATCCTTGTAAATGAAGGTCCAACATAAACCTTGCAGTGACATATCCTATTTCTAAAGCCTTGCCTCTGTTACTAGGTAAACTTTGGGGAAAGGGAAGGCAGTAAGTGGTTGATTTTCGTTACTGTTAACCATTTCTTAGAATCTCCTTCATGTTCCAATGCAATATAAAAGGTAAACCTCCATCCTGATCTTTGCCCCCTTTTTCTCCCACTTAGTTTCCCCCCTCCTTTCTTCATATCAGCCTGAATCAAAAGAAAAGAAATATTTCATGTCTGTAAGTAAAGTCATTAACCAAAAACTGGATAAAGAAATAGTTACATGGAAAAATAAATAACATCAAAATACAATTAAAAAGATTGTCTCAAGCATGCCTCCTTTCTGGCATACACTGGTTTTGTTGTGGACCACACTACTCTTCCTATAATTCAAGGAAACTTTCCCATATTAATTGGAATTCATTTTCTTTTAGCAAACTGGTAGCATACCTTTTCATGGGCAATAAAAGTTAATAGACTTTGAATCAATTTGCATATATTTAGGGGACTGTTTTAGGGCTTTCCATTACACAGAGTGAATTGGACAGCATCTGGATGACCACAGAGTGATTTGGATCTCTGTATCTGACATTGGAAAAGAGCTGCAACATTAGAGCTGTCTATCTGTGCTCACATCCAGCTCCCCATCACCAATAAAAATGATTAATCAAGAACTACAACACTAGTTGCTTCTGTGGAGTCATAAAAGCAACTCAGAGAAGAGGTTTGGGGTCAAAGAGGAGGGGAGACCAGCGCAAACAAGAATTGCTATAGCCTGATTGTGCCTCAGCCTCCTTCTCTTTGCCTCTGAAGTGCCACAGCTGGGCAGTTTTAGCTGTCTATTTAGCTGCTTTGCAGAATAGGAGAAATGTGGAGGTAGTCTTCACCTCTACACTCCTCCCATTCTGCATAGGATGCCCATGATCCTCTGAGTTCAGAGGATTATGGCAGCTGCATTGGATTGTGCCCTTAGCTGTTCATGTGGCCATCCTAAACCATGTAGCATACTTCTGCCAAGAGCCATTTGCCCGGAATGAATCCCATTAAGACATGGGCATCTTTTACACAGAAAGAGGCATCCAGGGCCAGGTTGGATGGTTGAACCAGGTTGGTCCTGGATAGGACAGGACCTCAAGCCAGAAAGGCACCTCTACCAAGTGATACATTTTGCTGTTTAAGGCTGAAATCCTATGAACACTTAACAAGGAATAAGCCACATTGAACTCAATGAGGATTTCTTCTGAGTAGGAATGCTGAGGATTGCATTATGAGTTGCAATTTATCACCTCTTTCACTATCTTAACAAGAAACCAGTACCTCAACAAGTTTTGGTAACACGCACATTTAAACAAAACTAGTTAATCAGTGATAAGATTAATGACTAATCAACTAGCAGATGTTGGATTTTCTCTAACATAACATGCATTTTGATAGTGGTTCAAAAGGCAATGAAGACATGACATCTGGCTACTCACCATGTATCAGAATGAATAAAAAGTTCAAGGTGATCAACATCATGCTTGAATTTAGAAACATTTGAAAGACAAAAGATTTTTTCAGTCAGGAATGGAATAGATTCCAAACTCCCGTGCAAAACCTGGTAGGAATATAAAAAGTTTCTGATATTTTCATCCATTTGAGATCAAAAGACATAGAACAAAAATATCTAGATCGATAGTCCATAATCTGACCTTCCATAAAATACAGTATCTCTAACACTGATGCAGTAGCTACACAGCAAACTAATTCCAATAAATTAGTTCAAAGGGCCTTCCTGCTTAATCCTGCAGAAAACATTTCATAAAGCAGGAAGGCCCTTTAAACTAATTTATTGGAACCAACTCCCTTTCATAGAATAGTAGAGTTGGAAGGGGCCAGAGGGTCTAAACCACTGCCCAGTGTGGAACGCAAAGTTAAACCATCCCTCTCAGATGACTTCCTAGTTGCATCTTGAATGCCTTTGGTGTAGGAGAGCCCACAACCTCCCTAACTAATTGGTTCCATTGTCATGCTGCTCTAATAGGAGTTTTTTTCCCTGATATCCAGCCAGAATCTGGCTTCCTATAACTTGAGCCCTTTATAAACTTTCTTTATTTTGCTTCTTGCTGAAATTTCTGGGGATTTTGTCAGCTGCTCTAATTCTGAATAAAGATTATAGTCATATGTATTACTGCAAATTTCAGGAGTGTTGGGGTACTAAATCACTTCCTGTCTGAGTTAGATATTTCCTATTTTAAAATCTGCTGCTTTAGTGTCTGTTCTGGAGTTCCTGAACAATCAGACAGAATTCAAAATAGTATCTGCAACATGTGTGTGGTGGTGAAGGCATCAACTTACTTGAATCTTTCAAAGGACTTAGGAGGGAAATAAACAGTCATACGCTGCACAATATAATGTTATCAACCCTATCCCACTAGACTCAGAACCAAATAGGATCACAAAATAATCTTATGCTATCTTGGCCTCCTCCTGCGGCTTCTTATTTAGGGATCTCATTAGATCTCTTTATGGTTTGTGTTTCCTCCTATTTGCATTTAAAGTGGAGGGCAGTGTCTAATTTTGACAAGAAAGCATGCACATAGATCAGAGATGCTGGATCCCATCTTGATGTTCCATCACTAACTAAACTTACTGTCCTCTATAACTTAGACATTGTCCTCTACCTTGAAGCTGTTTCAGCCTGAGGGTCAAATTCAATTTGAAGAAGCTTTCAGGACTCACATTCCACAGGGTGGGTGCTGCTAAAAGCAAGAGGGGTGCGGCCAAAGGCAAAAGGGGATCTCCAAAATACTAGCATAATTTATGCTTACAATATAATCATGGGAGAGCTAGGAAACCATCAAATGACAATTGAGTGGAGGGGAAAAGGGAACCACCTGGTGATATCAGGAATGGCAGTAGGCCATTTGGTGAATGTGAAGGACCAGATTAGGACCCTAGGTTCAACACCCCTGCTCCCAGGGTAGATGACTAATTGAAGCAAGAGTACTTAACACTTCTGTTGTAATAAACGCAGTTGCAATTTGATGAAGCACAGCATGTGCACACACCCTATGGAGCAGGCCTATTCAGACTGGGAACAGGAACCCTTCGTGTTTGTAGTCCTGCTATCTGGGTCAATCCCTCCTGTTGTTCCAATTAACAGCTGAAAGAGCAGTTTCAGTGTTTGAACAAAATATTCAAGAACCCCTGATTTAACTGCTGGGTTCCTCTTCCCTTCCCGTCCCTTCCCATCCCTTCCCTTCCCTTCCCTAGAAAAAGAGACCCTAATTTTGGGGAAGGAAGATGTAGAGGCTGGCAGAGGTGGAGGGCTCTCACAAACAGGTAGTGATCCACAGAGTATTTTTCCCCACCAGATCCTCATTTTCCACGTGGAACTCTAAGGCTTGCACTTCACCTCAGGATCTCTGGTGGAAAAGGTACTCTGTACTTCAAAGTGTCACTAGTGGAAGTGTCCTCTGACTGCTACCTCTAACCTCTTCACAGTAAGCCTTGAGAAGGGATAATTGTGAGAAGTTGTGTGCATGGCTCCTAATCCATTACTGGAGATTTCATGTTTAGCCCCATTTGTTGGATGGAGGCCAAGACCTGAGTGGAGTGGCCATGTGACCTCCTTTCCAAGCCACAGCCTTCCCTTTGATGGTATCAGACGCCACACCTCTGTTTGAATCTCATTTAAAGATTAAGAACCATTAAAAGAGGCCTTGAAGTCACCCAGCAATGGTGCCTGAACAGCAGAAAGTGCAGGCACACAGCCTACCTGGTCATCCCATCGACCATGGTATCCTTCTGGATAGGCTAGTGGGATTGGGGGTTGGAGGCACTGCTTTGCAGTGGTTCCGCTCCTATCTCAACGGTCAATTCCAGAAGGTAGTGCTGGGGGACCATGTCTCTGCGTCATGGCAGCTATGCCATGGAGTACCGCAGGGCTCCATTCTATCCCCTCTGCTATTTAACATCTATATGAAACTGCTGGGAGAGGTCATCAGGAGGTGTGGGCTGCAGAATCATCAATACGCTGATGATACCCAGCTCTACCTCTTGTTTTCCACTAATCCAGGTGAGGCAGTGGCTGTGCTGAACCAGTGCTTGGCCGAGGTAATGGAATGGATGAGGGCCAATAAACTGAAACTCAACCCAGACAAGATGGAGGTCCTGTTGGTTGGCGGATCGGGCTTCAGAGAGGGCGGATTTGACCTGGTCCTGAATGGTGCAACACTCCCTCTTAGGGACAAGGTCCGCAGCTTAGGAGTACTCCTCGACCTGGAGCTTTCTTTGGAAGCTCAGGTGACAGCGGTGGCGAGGAGCGCCTTCCTTCAGCTTCGGCTGATTAATCAGCTGCGCCCCTACCTGGAGTACGACTGCCTGGCGACGGTGACACATGCGCTGGTGACTTCCCGCCTTGACTTCTGTAACGCGCTCTACGTGGGGCTTCCCCTGAAGACAGTCCGAACACTTCAATTGGTGCAAAATAGAGCTGCCAGATTGCTGATGGGGACGGGGCGTTATGCTCACATGACTCCAGTCCTCCGTCAGCTTCACTGGCTTCCCATTGAAGCCCGGGCCCAATTCAAGGTATTGATTATGACCTATAAAGCCCTAAACGGCTTGGGTCCTGGCTACCTGAACGAGTGCTTACATCCATATATGCCCGCCCGCCAATGAGATCTGCGGGAGAGTCCCTTCTCCGGGAACCCTCCATGAAAGAAATTAGGACAGTAAGTACTCGGAGGAGGGCTTTCTCTGCGGTGGCACCCAACCTATGGAATTCACTCCCCAAAGAGGTCCGCCTGGCACCGTCGTTACTGGTTTTTCGGCGCCAGGTAAAGACCTTTTTATTTAAACATCATTTTAATTGTTAAAACATATGATCTGGCCAGGGCAACTTCTTCTTCCTTCTCTTTTCTCCTCCTATATTATTTATTTACTTATTTTATACTGATAATTTTAATTTTATATTATTATGTTTGTAACTCAGTGTATTTTTTATATTTTGTATTTAATGGTAATTTATTATGTTCTATTGTATTTCAATGTATTTTATTATGTTGTAAGCCGCCCCGAGGCTTCAGCAAGGGGCGGCATAGAAATGTTATAATAATAATAATAATAATAATAATAATAATCCCCTACTTTTATGAGATGTGCTGTATTTTTATTTTATTTATACTAATTATTTCCGCATTTGTGACTACACATATAAATGAGCACCTGCAAATGTAATGCAACTGCATATCTCCTTTAATGCGAATTCGCATCACCAGAATCACATCTTCTGGTGATTCATTTCCTCTTTTTGATGCTACACACTGTTCCACGTACACAGTAGGATGCTCTGTGCTGCATAACTACTGCAGCAAGAGCAAACGGTCCTTCTTCTGCCCAAGGAACTTTCTTGAAACAGGACAGATGCACTGATTTCATTGATCTCACCTTACCTACCTAGCAACCTATAAGGCCTTCCCATGAGTTTCCCAACTTGGTGGACCTTCTTAGCTTAAAATGGGAACCGCAGGAGTTGTCTTCTTACAATTATATGCATACTTCACGTATAATACAGAGGAGCCAACATGAGATTGCCAGACACTTCTGCTCATGGGACCTTGGCACTGACTCTACTGACTGTATTTTAGTCCCATTAATATCACAGTAATCTGAATTTAATTGAAGGCCAAACATCACCATGGCACCCAATTTATAAATTTTGAATTCCAGAGTAATTTTCCTTTCTTGGAAGCAGCTGCAGAAAGACATGTGGTTGCGGGAAGAGATGTGGAGTGGGTGCCCTTTCTCCCATGCTGCTGCCCCAGTTGAGATCCCCAACCCCTACCTAGGTAGATTATGTCCAAAACTCCAGCACAGCATACTGTTGGGTCCCAAGTGCTATTAGGGAGAACTACAGTTTAATCATAGATAGCCTAACTCCATGCATTGCTCAGAGGAAGTCTCCCTGTGATCAATAAAATCAAACTGCAACCTAGCAGTACAACAGTACAAGTTCATGCAGAAGTAAGTACATGTATAAGTGCAAATAGGAATACAATCTGAAAAAGAAAAAGAAAAAAGACAAGCAAATACACATTTGTTTGTTTAAATTCTATATAGCAATAATTCAAAGTTGCACCACCAAAACAGTTCCTATTTACTATTCTCCCCTTCTTGTAACATCAGGGATCATCCTTCCATTGCTGCAATTTCCCCAGCTTTATTCAGCCAGCCTACAACATGTTGGTGAAGAATATACTTCATGAATTGATAGTTATTATTACTCATCATACATTGTGTTATGCAGAGCCACAAGATACAGGTATGATCAAGTGAAATTCCAGAAAGTCAGTATATAGCAATGTAGAACAACGCTGAGTCTGATGAAAGTTTTGACTGAAAATCTGCTTTTCAGAAGGCTATTTTTTTCTTTATAGTACCAACAGCAAAGTAATTTTTTACTTACCTTATGATGAATATTTTGGTTGCATTTATTTTCTAGACTTCAGCTTTGACAGTATTCAAAAATCCCAGTGATGTTTCCTCTTATGTTTTGAATAAATATTCAAACACTACATAGAGATGGATACTGAATTCTTGCAATTCAGGCTATTACAACTTTCTTCATTCTATGGGATTTTCTGTAATAGGACTGCAAATGAAAAAGCTGCATATTAAAAAGAGGAAGCCCTAAGTCTAACTTTACATATCTCAGCCTAAGCAGTCATTTAATGAAGTTCTTGATTCTAAAGAAGAGGAAGAACTTGTGGTCACGTAATCAAAAAAAAGAAATTCCCCTGCTCTCTGAACAATTGACTTACAAATGTATATCAGGAAACCCAACTGAACCTGAGCCATCAAAATTGTTCAGAGATGGGCTGATTCCATAAACTGGAAATTAACATGAAACAACGTATCTCGTGATTATAATAGGCATGGCTTTGTCCATCAGCTGGATGTTGATGAGAGGTCAGGATACGTTGAGGCTCCGGAACTCTCCGTTGCCCACTGTTGAGTAAACATGAAAGACCCAGCTGCTACGTGTGCATACATACTTAAAGAAGAGTCTCTTTTGCCCCTAAGTTGCCTGGAAGTTGAATCAGAGTTCAGTTCCTAAATCAGATGTGCAGCCCTCAGCCTAATTTCAAAGGTTTAGTCCATGATCTGTTGCAAGAGGAATCCGTCCCCAGCCTGACAGACCACTGGACAGGGAATCAGGAGTAAAAGTGGTTGCAGACAAAGGTTTCATGTCCAAATTTTCAGCTCTGATTCTGCCCACTACTGGCTTCACCACTCTGGTCAATTGCTGAATTTGTAGGCCAACTACAAATTCTGGGCTGTTTAGCTGGCTTGGCTTTATGGTACAATTTGAGTTTGCAATTGGGAAAAGAGAAAATAAACTTGGCAGAAATCCTTCTCCTGGCTGTACAAGAGAAAGGGATGGATGGAAGGGCATTTAAGTTGAGTGCTCCATAAATGTCTGCAAGCAGGGCATGAGATGGGCAGCCAAGCCTGCTGCTTGCTCCCAGTAGTCACTGAGCTTCTATTTAACAGCCATAGCTGATACTCACAGAGGATAGCTTGATCGAGCAGTTTGTCAAGCCCTTGTAAAGAATCACTGAAATTAATGTCCTTTGCCCTTTCTGTGGTCTGATACTTATCATTGCTTCTTGTTGTCACTTTTGAAGCTATTAACAATGTTCTTACTTGTGTGTCATAAGGTTAGATTATTATGAGAAACAATTAGAAAGAATGTGGTAGTGAGGCTACATCTTGCATATAGATTTGCACTAACTGATATGTAAGATATAGAACAACTTGTAAGACAAACCATCTGAACAGCCACAACTCCCATCATCCTTCAATACTGGTTATACTGATGGAAGTCGAGGCCCTCCTGATGTTTCCCTGGTCCTACACCATCTCTTTCTTTAACCAACCTGGATAGGAAAAATTGATGGAAGACATCAATAATTTAAGACATTCAGACGATACTATACTACTGGCAGAAAGCAGGAAGGAATTGACAGGACTCTTGATGAAAGTGAAAGAAAAAAGTACAAAAGCAAGACTTCAGGTAAATATTATGAAAACACAAATCATGTCTGCAGAACTTTTGGTGCACTCACAGCTGGAGTATTGTGTTCAATTTTGGGCCCCTCATTACAAGAGGGATATAGCAAGGTTGGAATCTGTGCAGCAAAGGGCCACAAGGATGGTGGCTGGTTTGCAGGGTAAGCCATATGAGGAGAGACTGAGGGAACTGGGTCTTTCCAGCCTTGAGGAGACTCAGAGGAGACCTGTTATAGGTACATGAGGGCGTATCACACAGAGATGGGTCATGACTGTTTTCTCCTGTGGTGTAGGGCAGGACATGTCCCAATGGAGCGAAGCTTAGGGAACCAAGATTCAAAGAGGATGCCAGGAAGTTGTTGGACCCCTAGCATATGGAATGGGCTTCCAAAGGGATGGTTGAAGCCCATTGGTGAGGTTGGACATGCACATGGTAGGGATGTCATGAGTGCAGCCATCTGGGGGTCAGACTAGATGGCCTGGGAGACCCCTTCTGACTCTCTCTGTTTCTATGTTTCAAGCTTTACTGATAACAATGAAGAAACTGAAATTGTGAAAGATTTTACATACCTCAGCTCAGTCATCAGTCAAAGAGAGACTGCATCAAAGAGAGGCTGTCACTTTTGGGGCACATCATGGAAAGGAAAAACCCTGAGCACATGAGGAGAAAGCAGGACTCACTGATGAAACAGTAATGCACTGGAGAAGACAATAACAGTAACAATAGCAATAATACAGGACACCTGGATAATGCTGGACACCTGGAGGCCTTTTTGCGGGGTGGGGGTCTAATCATGCATAGGGTCATAAAATGCTCTGTACACTAGTATTTATAATTTTGTTAAAATCACTTATGAATAATCTGGAGCAATGAAAGGGAGAAGTCAGAAAGTTTGCATGCTTCTTCCTTCCAACTCCCCCAGCATTAAATTGCCTGATTCAGCAGAATTGCTACCAATAACTTACAGTGAGAAGTATCAAATTTGTGATAGTTCTTTGTGGCACAAAGAAAAATTGAGGACTTATTGATGTGGTGTTGAAACTAGGGAGAAGCAGAAGCTATGGCAGAGCCATTGTGTAACTTAAGGCTACGGTTCTAAACAGAGATGTGCTTTGTACTTCCTGATTATCCAAAAATAAATCTGGATTTATTGGTTTATTTATATATTTTCATGTTCCTATTGATTACTCAAAAAGCCTTGAGGGATTTTTAGGGTATTGGAATTTAACAAATGAAAGCCCTTATTTCTGCTTTCCTTTCCTCACTACCCATTTATTTTCCCCATGCCCCAAAAATCTTACCTTGGGAAGGTGGCAAGAGTGGCGGCAGGGGGACTACCTCAAATAACGTTTAGAGCATTTTCCCCAGGGATCTTGAAGACTGAGTCTGAGACACATGAATCCAGAAAGGAGCACATTCTGTTTACAGCACTGGCAGCCAATGAGAGGTCCTGAGTGGTCCTCTCCTTAGCAGCAACATACACAAAGCATTATTTCCTTCCTAGGAGTTCCTCCAAAATCCCTTCTACTATCTTTGTGATATTGTCCCAGCAGTTGTGTCCATTTTGCTCAAGTGGAGCCATCCTTTTAGCATGGGCCTAGTTTGCTGCAAAAACCCCCCCTGGAACTAACACACCCAGCCCTTCCTCCCATGCTGCTGGGATCCCTCCTTTCCGTATATCTAGCTGTACTTGTGTATAAGGCTGATAAAATCTCAAAGAAAGTAGTGTAAGAGATCCTGGATTTCAACATCTTGCTTGCAAATGTAAATTTTGCTTTCACAACTGAACAGCTACATTTTTCTGTGTCATTGGGACTGATGGATATCGCAGCTACTTTTGTACTACCTGCTACCCTTTATAAGTGAAATGTGATTTCCACTACCTTTGTCCTAGGTCCAACAGAAACCCATCTCTGTTTGTAATATCGTTAGCACCCACTACTAAGTGTCCCCCAGTCACAGAGGTCTACCATGGTAGGATGGCCACTGGTGGGTCCCTAAAAAAGAGGATGCATCTACATAAAATATACATCCTTATCTCTATAAGCACATTTAGAAATTTCAGCCTAGCAAGCTTATGGTCAAACACGTAACATTTCATGCAGTAACCTCTACATCCCTGCAGGCTTTCTAATTTCATAACTGTTTTTGCATTGTTGGGCTTCTTTATTTGGAAAATTGGGATTTGTGAGATTAAAAAGAGAAGGAGAGATTGACTATACTGGCCTTCTTCACCCAGTTGATAAACTTGCACAGGTGCTTAACTCATCTGAATAGTTAACTATGTTGATGCTTTGCCAATGGAGCCACTTGATTTCACCAGCTGACACTCTTCTCATGCCTTCTCTTAATTGCATCCCAGTTTGGAAAGTGTGTTTCAGGGTTTAAAGGTTGGTTGTTAAATGATATTCATTATAACATATTTGATAAGGTAAAACCTAATCATTTCTCTGGTACAATTAATCACTGTAAAATGACTTGTTGTAACAGTGCTGCCAAGAAAAATAAAGCCCATCTCATTCCAAATCTTTATAGCTTTGTTTACCACATATGGGTATATACTGAATATTCATCTTGTATTGTAGGTATGCTGCTTCCATCCTGACAGTATTAATAAGTATAAAATGAATTGTGGGATGTGTATACCAATTATTATCAAAGATACTTTTAAAAGACAGTGAATCTTTATGAATGTGTGTACCACCAATGCTAGGCTATCTCCATCTCCAAGAAAGAGGACAGCTTTACCATCACTTCACCTGGTGGTAGGTGGGCACCCACCTTCTCATCCTTTCTACTGTTTCCTTAATGCTCTTTAACATGTGTTGATGCCACCCAGCCACGAGACACTGCAGCACATACTTCAACAGTGGAATGCTATTCCCACTTTCTTAGGAGCAAATCCCTCTGAACTAAACAATCCTTATCTCTGAATAAAGCTTTCTGCTTTAAAATAATGTCTGCTCCATAGCAATGGTTGTCCTATATTGCCATCATGTGGTCAATTCAAAATACTGCATGGCTATTAGTACCTATAATTAAACTAATTTATTGTCCCCAGTGCACAGTATTCTAGGTTTCATTCGTTTCCATTCCATCATGGGAGGTGTTTTACTGTCATCCTCAACTTTTATTATATTTTGATATTCCATGGCTCACCTTACTTTATTTTATTTATTTATTATTTGTCTTAATATTTCTATGCTGCCCCTTTCCCATAGGCTCTGGGTGGTTTGCAAGAAACTAAAACAAACAGTGAATAATATTGACTAAGATCACATATTAAATGGAACAGACATGAGAACTAATCTGGGAAGGCCTGTTGGAAGAGATACATTTTTAACTCCCTCTTAAAGGTGGGTATTTGGGAATTCATTAGGAGGCAAAGTACCCGGAGGAGGGCTTTCTCTGCAGTGGCGCCCCACCTATGGAATGCGCTCCCCAGAGAGGTCCGCCTGGCACCATCATTATTTATTTTTCGGTGCCAGGCTAAGATCTTTTTATTTCAACAATATTTTAATAACTTTTAATATTAGCTATATATGTTTTAGTTTGCAGCCAGGGTGGATCTGGATTTTATTTGTATTATGTTTTATTCTATTCTTCTTATTTATTTATGTAAGCCATCCTGAGGCTCTGCGAAAGGACGGCATATAAATATTCTAAATAAATAAATAAATTCAGCCATGGCTCTCCCAATCTTTGATTTTTCTGTATTACATATTAAGTAGAACTTTAATTTGATATCTTCTGAGCAAACATTTGTAGCAGGTATTGTCTGATTTGTAGTACCTAGACTGAGCTCTGTGTATGTTTGAGGGGGAACTGAAGGGGTTATCTTAAGTTTTCAGTGTAGGCTCAAGGGATGTTCTAAAGTCATTCCTAGCTTATCTAACAAGTGGCTCTACTAAGCTGACAACACTAGGGTATTTGTTCCATTTTTGCTGGATGTTGTGATTTTAATTTCAAAATTACAAAAGGGAATGTTGAAGGACAAACTAAAGATCATTCTAAACACATGACTTGTAGTTTTCTGAATTGTTTAAGCACGTAATAAGGGACTGTCCTATGCATATTTAAACAGGCAAAAGTCTTATGAATCCCAGCATTCCACAGCAATCATGCTAGCAAAGGAATTCTTGAAGCTGAGGGAGCTTTTTCTGTCTACAAATGTTTTAGGATTGCACTCTTGGTAGGTCAGCTGTGTCCTGATCATGATTGGAACCAGGGCATGTGTGGACATTTCCCCTTGTACTACATTTCTGATAATTATCACCTCCTCCTGCAAAACTATTGTTTGACAGTAGAAGGATGCTTCCATTTCTAAAATTGACTTCAAATACATTTTTCATATAGCAGAACTAGAAAAAGTTGACTTTTTCAGTAATTTTTAATCTCTTTTTTAAAAATAGAAATTATATTAATATTGATAATTATTAATAGACATTACTAAAAAGCATTAACAGAAATTGTCAAACATTAACAATGGCCTTTATTGACAGCTATGCAGCCATTTGAAAAGGACTAAAAACATTAATAGAGAGAACAACAAATGAGGAGCACAGGGCTTTTTAACTTAAAAGCAACCTAACCTCTTCTGGTTATGACACTTACAGATAAGTTTAATACATCTTTCCTTAATTGGCTATGCATAGTTGACTGATATGTGGAAAACTGGTCTAGTGAATGCTCCAGGAAGTGGTGAGTTAAAGGGCTTTTACATGTGATTGTTTCAGCCTGTTTTTTAATCAGCTTGTGTTTGCTTTCTTTATTTGTTAAACTGTTTTTAAACCATCTTTCTTCCTGGACAGTGTATCGATTATGCCTGGAAATGCAATAAAATCAATAGCACGTGTCATCATACTATAACCAAGGTAAGCAGGAAATATAAACAAACAGATCAAGTCAGCCAATTAAAATGCCTGCTCTAACAAGTTTTCGAAGCGATGATAGAAAGTTTGCAGTGTTAGCATGTTCCATGCACCCCTGCAGAAGTTAGTCCACAATTAGGACTCCACAACAAAGGGGCTGCCCTCCTGATTGCAGAAGAACCTCCTTCTAAAGCACAGGCAGGCTGATAAAGAGATGCTCCTGTAGATTTTAGCTATAATGCTATTGGTTGATACTGGTCAGAACAACACATGCCACTTCCTAAAATCAGCTCAAATTGATTTATTGACACCTGAACACAATTGCAATTTTAAGTGGATTAGGAACTGCCCAAGCTCAAAGAGTTATTGGCTCAAAATTGAACCACACATTGCAGCATTAGCAGGTGGCATATATTTTCTTGCTCAGTCAGTGGTAACAGGGGTGGGAGAGATGGGAAACATGTTCTCTTCAAGTCAGGATAAGTGTTTGTCTAGAAACTGAATAACTTACCACTTCTGCAACTCTTTATACTGCAGATGGTATTGATGGTGTTGCATTGAATGGAAATAAAATATGGATATTAAAATTGTCAGCTTAAAATGTCTTAAATATTGTTGTCTTAGCATAATCATCTATTGGGATTTTCTAAAGCTTCTCATTACCCTTCTAAACTGTTTGAGGAAACAATAATTCCTTGGTGTGCAGCAACAAATATGAATGAAAAGTTTTTATTTTTCTGAAACACTATATCCGTTCTTATTCAGTCCATTTTCACCGCAGAACACCTAACTTGGAGATCTTTTGTTTTTACTGGCTTCTAAAAATATCCACTAGGTGGACCTCTAACTGCTGTTGAAATTAAAGCAAATTTTCTCTTACCTACTTGGTTTGTGCTTATCCATGAGCTGCTAAAACATGGACTAGGCCTGATTGCACAGGCCTTTTCCACAGAACTGGCACTACACTGGAAGGATAGGTGCTGATGCTATGAAAAATAGCCATGCAATTGCTGCCTCTGCTCCCTGCATACAGCCATAGCAGGAGAACTCCTAGTTGTTCAGGAACTGGTCAAGGATAACTGGCTTCTCTGCAGCTAAGAAAACCAAAGCCACCATAGAAACAACTTCCCCTCCTCTGTCTCTTGTGGAACTTTGGCCTGTCTGGAGTATCCCATGTTCTTGTAGACCTATATTTTATATTTTTAAAAGAGTGTATTCTCAAAATTCATCATGTTCTTAATCTGAGGCAGTGCTAGGTAGTGACCCAGTAGGGGTGGAGGCCTACATCTTTCAGTTGGAGCACTGAATTTCTGGAAGGCAACTTGTCCTATCACCCTGTTAGCCAAGGGGTACTTGCTGAAATAAAGTTACAGGCCCTGATGATTCTTCTTGCATCTGATCCCTATGGAGTGGCTGGCTTTTTACCCACATGTGCTTCCCCTCCTGAAGTTTTCCTTGAATCTCTCTGCCTGAGCATCCTCACCCCAGAACTAAATGTACTTCTGCCCCTTTCCCTTTTTAAAAATAGGGGTACTCTTAGAAGACATGGTGCTTAGAACAGACACAAACATTAAAGCATATGTAAATTAGCATATGCAAATGTGTGCTTTTTAAAAAAAAAATATCTGTTTTTAGTCCTGTGAACCAGAGGAGCTTCAGTACTTGGCACTGTGGCTGATCCTGACGGCTGGGCTCTGGAAGCTGGACTGTGACTATACTAAATCTCTCTGGATGCCCTACATAAGGCAATGTTTCAGAAATAAAATGTCTGCAGTCTGGCCAACCATGTGAGAAAAAGAACATAAGATCAAGCCTCTGCAATAGGATATCCTTCCCTTTGAATCAGAGCAGATCAGAGCAGCTGAAAGATAACTATACAATCTGTCAATGAACTGGTTTGACAAGGCAGAGTCCTCTTGCCCTACTAATGGAATGATCTGTTGTGAAGTGTCAAAGACCAATAAGGTGGGGCCAGATTGTCCTTGAAGCTGGCATGGTGAGAAGACATTTAGAAATCCAGTGACGTCAGAACCATTGGCATAAAGAAGCCCTGTCACTGTGCTATCTCTCACATGGTTTGTTGGAATGCAGCACAAGTGAAGGTGAACTAAAAGGACATGGTGGTAAAACTGGACTCAAGAGATTTCTTAAGTCATCTGCAATGACCTGAAAGAAGTCGATTTAAAATATTTCTCTGTAAAGTCATCTCTATTGTCTTGTGATTTTTTTCACTTCCTTTAAAGAGCTGGGGGAAAACACACAAGCTACATATCAGTCAGTAGTTGGTACAGCTACTGCTGCAAAAAAAAGCAGGGGGAGCTAACTTAATTTAGGCTGCACAGATGAAGCCGTAGTTTCCAATTATGAAAAGGGATTGTATAGGCTTAAGTTATGGGAGGGTCAATTTTGCTGGAATATTATTGATGGCAAGAGCAGGGAATTGGTTCCAGTTACTTTGCAGTTGATTGCATTTTAATAGCATAGACCAAACTCCTCTAGTAATTCCCAGAGGTACAGAAATTGTCTTCATGTCCAGTCTTCCCTAATCTGGTATCCTCCAGTTGTTGTGAACGTCATCAACCAGCATTCCTAAACTTAGGCCATGCTTCCTGGAGTGATGGGAGCTGAAGTCCAAAGCATCAGACTGGAGAAGATATTTAGAGAATCTCTTGGGAGATCAGACAATGGGCAAGGTGGACAATAGTTGCTTCTTCAGCAGAGCAAGCAAAGAACTTATCTTTAAGAATTTAATGATAATTACTCCTCTTCTAAGCACCTGCCCATGAAAATCCTTTCTGGCAAATTCTAGTCAAAACTGACAATGCAATGAATCATCCACAGTCCTGAAGTATTTTCCACAAGGGATTTTAACTTCTTGAATTTTCTGCATCATAGTATGACATGGCAGCAATATCCTGCCACTGCTGATGCAAGATGCACCTTAGGGGAAAAGAAACAGTGGTTTCCTTGGAGATCATTATTACCTAACAGTTAACTTACATAACTGTGCTGGCTGGATAGTTCTTAAGCAGCAGAGGCAAGAAACCAGTAAACATAGTCCTTAGATATGAATAGACAATATGTCCCCAAAGCAGTTCCAGTTCTTTAATTTTAGATGTTCTGCTAAAGAAGCAGTGGGGGCTCCTGGCCACCATAATGAACAGTCTTCTGCCAAAGACATGATTTATTTAAACAGGACTTCCCTGAATCATTGGCTAGCTTTGTGCATGAGACCAAGCCATGGGGTGGGTCGATAAATTCTGGGGCTCTATGATATATAATTCAAGAAACCCAGACACAGAAGCCATAGTTTACTGCTGGGTTGTGAATTCTGGGTTGCATAAACCATGGGTTTGCATTACATATCATCAGCATCCAGGACATGAGTGGCAGGAGTCAAGACAGAGGCCCTGGGCCCAGGGCAACAGAATTTGAAATTAAACAGAGTCCAAATACAGTCCAAATACAAGAGTGAAATCAGAGGCAAGGCCATAGCCAAGAAACAGGCTGAAGTTAAGAACCAAAGGTATGGATCAGAACAAGAGAAGTACACAGCCATGAAGAAGCCATTAGTAAAGAACCAGGAAGACAACAATAGACGGAATAAGGTATCTGAAGCAGAGTAAGTGGGGAGAATTAAGGAAGAGCAGAAGGTGTGACAAGCAAGGCAATGTGAGGTGAGGCGAGGCAGGATACAAAAAGGCACAGCAGGAACCAGATCCAACAAGGGTCAGGGGAGATGTAGGAGCCGGAACAGGCTGCAACTAGTAGGAAGACCTGCAGTACTGAGATAACACAGCAAGGCAGGATGCAGCAAGGCAAGGCAGGAAGCGGATGAAACGAGGGTCAGGTAAGATGCAGAAACCAAACTCCCACTAGCAGGAAACCTGTGCTTCTGATGTGAGAAAGCAAGGCAGGATACTGTGAGGCAAAAACTGGATACAGCAAGGTTCAGGCATGATGCAGGAACTCATCCAGAGCTAACAATAAAATGTGCTTTACTGGGGTTGCCTCTAGAGCAGTGGTCCCCAAACCTTTTTGGGCTGCCACCACCTTTGTCCTGAGTGACAATTCTCACACCTCCATGCCACTTTCTTTGTATTAGGTCTATTGCTTTACTGAAAAAAAATTTAAAAAATCATTGCCCCCCTGGATCTTTCCACCGCCCCCAGGCGAGTGGTACTGCCCACTTTGGCAATCGCTGCTCTAGAGAAAAGCACTTTTTCACAGATTGCTCTTCTACCTGGTCTCCCAGGAGGCTGAGAGCTCCACTGGGGCCCGGGACTAATCCTGGAAGTAGTGGTTCTGTGGTGGTGGTTCTGGCTCTAGCCAGCAAATGGAGCTCTGGAGCAGCCCAAATCCTTATGCTAGTGAATCTAGGAATATGAGCTGTTTATGGGTTGTTTTGCCATGTTATAGAGACTTTAAGCACGTCTAGGGGAAAAACAGTCACTTTACATACCAATATTATCATACTACAAAGGAATTTGGGATTCAGAGCATAAGAAGGCAGAGCAGAAGGGAAACAAACAACCCATGGATTAAGAAAACTAACCATGATTGGTCTGATCATTGCCAGACAAACCTTAAACAGGGCAACACAGCATGAGCTAAATAAAAAATGACTTAGTATCATGTGGAAGTCAGGTATGGTTTCTTTGCGCAGCTGATTCTAAAAATTTTAATGTTTTTTGTATTTTGTCCTTTAAAAAAACTCTTATGTGAAATGCTGATAACCTCTCAGAACATTTTCACATATAGGTCTATAATTTTTATAAATAAATACCTTTCTAGATGATGTGGTTATGGTCTGGGAAGTAGGAAGATACTGGAAAGGATCCAGACACAAGTAGACACATGCAGGTCCCCTGAATTGAAGAGCTGTGGGTGTATATCTGTTTAACAGTCTTTTGTAACCAACCATGGTACCAAAAAACCTTAACTTTGGCTGGATTTTGCTCAGTGGGTTACCAGGCCAGGTTAAATCTGTTCTGATTTCCAGGGCATTTTATTTAAGCATGCAAGCCTATGCATGCTTAGAAGGACAAAGTCTTACAATTTCCAGCATTCTCCAGCCAGTATGGCTGGGAGCTGTAGGGCATTTTCTTACTAAACATTTATAGGATGTCCCTTGAAGAGCTACAGCCAAAGTATTTTCTATCACCCCAGTGAACAGTATTTTGTAGGGCAAATGAAGTAGCTGGAGGCAAAGCTGTGTGGTTGTCTGCCTTGTGTTTTCTGTCAACAAAGCTGCTGACCACTGATAAGCATTGGAGAGGGTGGCTAGTTATTTTGATCAACCTGCAGTGAACTAAGCAATTTTTAAATACAATTGGAGGAAACCGTTTCAGTAACATTCCAAAGAAATCAAAGACAAAAAAGTCTCTCTGGAATTAGGTTTTGAATAAGGGAAAAGGCACTTAATAGCTTTTAAAGAGCCTTGTTTTACTAGGGGAGGAATTAATATTTAGAATTAAAATGCATTTAGTAGATATTTGCTTTTCAACTTCCTCTCTTTTTTGAACTTCCTCATATACTCACTGTTGTGGTTAAATATTTCATATGGGAAAATACCATAGTTACTTGAAGTGTTTATGGTTGGCTGGGACTTTTAATGCAGTTGCTCATTCCTCAAGCTAGTTTCAACTTGCCATCTGAAGAGAGAACAATCAAGGCGCTACAACAGAGCTTGCTGCAGGAAAACAAATGCAAAGTCAGAACCAATATACATGAGCAGTGCATAACCCTATTTGCCCTGCTGGCTGAGGCAGGCTATGGGCAGGGATTTTGGATTTGGTTTTTTGTTCTTATGTAACTCAGAATACTTAGATGGAAAATGATGGTGTTTAAGTCAGCAATGCCCTTTGAGGACTGGGCTGTTCCAATCCAACTGGCTACTTACGTCTGCACACCTTTGGTGGTTTTTTCCAAGAAGTTTCTCATAATGTGTTTAAGGCTAGAGTGAAGGCACCTTGGAAAAAGAAAAGCTAATCAAAACATCCAGGATGGTTATTAAGAAAAACAGTAGCCATGAAACAGCTACCTCCTATATTTATGCTTATTTAAAATGCTTTTATTATGGCTCTCAATACAAATATTTATGACAGCATGCAACACATGTTTAAAACAATAAAATAGGTACCCAATTAAACAACAATGCCAGCATTTTCCAGCAGTGGCAAATATTGTAAGAGCTATAAACTACTAAACGTCTAGGAAAACAACCATCTGTATCCGTTAGCACCTGACATTCATAAAATTCAGCAGCAAGTGCACTCACAGGGACCTTTCCAAATTTAAAATGAAACAAAAGGCAGTGTTATGTTCAGGCATCTATGATATCCTTTCTGATTTCCTGTCTTCTCTATAATATTAGCTATACATTTGCTTATGATTGCTTTGTATTACAGCCCTTGCAATACAAAGATTCATCTAGAAGCAGCCTTAGAGAAACTGGCTCAAGTGAATGACTCAAGACAGTTAGCAACCAAAGGAATTGCTTATCAATAGAACTGAAAGAACTGTAAGGTGATCAGTGGGACAAATGATACCACTAAGGACTAGGAAGAATGTGTTTCAACCACAACATGAACAAATTCAACAGGAAGGTTTTGAACTGAATCCTTCAGGGAAGGAAGAAGTCAGTTTGGAGGTAACAGTGGACAAAGTCTTATGTACCATAATGGAGAGAGCAACTCAAATAGTTCCCAATAATGGTCTTCAAAAAAAAGTAGGACAAAAGTTTTGATGTCTATATACTAATGCCCAAGATATGGGAAACCAACAGCAAAAATCTGAACTCTTAATAGAGGAAGACAAATACAACCTGAAAGGTGTAACTGAAACTGGTGGGATGACTCTGATGATTGGAATTCATCCATGAGGATATAACTTGCTCAAGAATGACAGTAGGAAAAAAAGGCAGGTGGAGTCACACTATACATTAAAGATACACATCTCTGCACAGAAATGTAGGAGGATGAGCTTAGTAGCCCCACTGAGAGCATCTTGATTAAAATAAATCCATGATCCTGAGTTCAGAAAACATGACAAGCCATAGTGGTACAGAGAAGCCATAGAACAAACCATTGTTTCTTATCATGATTTCTAAAGGCTAAACCTAATGGTGAAATACCATGACTGGGTTCAGACATCATTACAGACCAATAACGGAAAACAAAAACACCATTATGGCTTGTTATGTTGTTTGAACCCAGCCATAATATATCTTGATCTCAGCAAAGCTTTTTACAAAGTGCCCCATGATATCCTGATTAGCAAGCTAGTGAAAAAAGTGCCTAAACAGAACAACTATCAGATGGCTCCACAGTTGGCTACAAATCAGACCAAAGCTGTGTTCACACAACATGACAAGCAATCCTGCATAATGAATATGTGTAGTAGTAGTAGTTGTTGTTGTTAACCATGACCTACCTGGCAATCAAGTGGTTTCTATTTTATCATGATTTCCATTCTCCTCACTCAATCCTTCCACTGTTGGCTTGTGCTGTCTGACTCTAGCCAGAAAGTGTTTATCAATACCACCTTCTCAAACTAGGGAGAGGTAACAACTGGGTTAGCACAGGGCTTAGTTCTGGGCCCGGTGCTATTCCACATTTTTATTAATGGTTTGAATGAAGTTGTGTAGGAAATGCTTATCAGATTTGCAAATGACACAAAATTGGGTGGGATAGCTCATACCCTGGCAGACAGAAACAAAATTAATAGGTGAAGCACTGGGAGGAAAAAAACAAATGAGAAGTTCTGTACCTAGGGAAAAGATACCAAATGCATAGTTACAAAATGGAGGACATTTGGCTCATCAAGGATCTTTGAATTGCAAGCTCAAGTAGATCACAAGCTGATTATGAGCCAGCAATCTGATACAACTGCCAAAAAAAAAAAAAAGATAAATGCTATTTTGGGTTGCATTAATAAAAGTATCCCTTCCAAAACACATGAGCTACTAGTTCCCCTCTACTCAGAACTGGTTAGGCCTCATCTTGAGTATTGCATCCCATTCTGGGACCCACAGTTTAAGATAGATGCAGACAAACTGGAAAACTTTCCAGAGGAAGGCAACAAAAATGATCAGAGAACTGGAAACTGGAGAAGAGAAGGAGAAGCTGAATAAACTAGGCATGTTTAGCCTTCATAAGAGAATTCAGAGGGGAGACGTGATAATATTCTTCAAATACTGGAAGGATTGTCACATGGAGGAAGGCCAGGATCTCTTCTTGAACATCCCAGAGCGCAGGACACAGAATAATAGGTTCAAATTACAGGAATCCAGAGTACAGGTAAACAGCAGAAAAAACTTTCTGACTGTTAGAGTAATACATCAATGGAACCAATTACTTAGCACAGTTGTGGGTTCTCCCACACTGGAATGTGCAAGTTGTAGCTGGACAGTCACCCCTTAGGAATGCTTGGAGTCCTGCATTGCATAGGAGGTTAGACCTGATGTCTTTATTGTTCCCTCCCAAATGTACTATTCTTTGATTCTGTGATTACTCCTACGTCCTGATTGTGTAAACCAACCCGTACTTTTGTAAAGCAATATGCATCTGATGGAAGTCTCAAAATATAGTTCTCAAAGAACAGGTATATGGATTAGTAGACAATGAAATAGTATGGACAATGAAAGAAGTATTGTCATTTTAATGTATTTTGTTCAAATAATTTATAAAACACCCTTCATGGATGGATACTAGGGTGGCACAAAAGAATAATAAGTATAAATGATCATATTAATACAAAAAAAAAGAAAAATAATTGAAACATTTGAAAGACAGGAACTATTATGAAACAAACATTTTCCAAATCTAAAATTCTGGACAAACAAAACACTGGAGCTCCAGAAGGACTGCATTCTTGTTGCCAGACATACCAGTAAGAAACAACTGTTAAGCAGTTGGGGTGCCACAGTACCAAGCAAAGAGGGATTTCTCCGACTGTCAGATAGTGCATTGAAGGCACATTCAGGGACAAATCATGCCTGAATGGACAAACTGAAACTGGGCACAATTCTTCAGGTATTTAGGGTCCCAAATTACTTAAATTTAAGTATTAGCATGCTGAATTGGATTCGGAAATTAATAAGTATTCAGTACAGCTCCTTCAGAGTAGGTGTTAAGTGATTCTAAGTGACTTCAACACGCTACACTAGCTGAAACTTCAAGTTCAGCTTCAACGGTAACCACACATATTGTACTAGTCTGCTCAGGAAGTTACCAGTGCATGTTGAAGTAGTTCCTGTTCTGGAATGACTGCAGCTGAGAAACAAGACTGAGCTAGTAGAAGGTCATCTGGGCATCATATGACAAAGGTGGATTCAGGCTATGAATTTATTCTTACGGAGACTGCACATCCTCATCCAGAACAGGTTCAACAGCCAATTCCACCTACCCACAGTGCTTCAGCCTCATGGGTAGCATATAGGAAACACCCATTCCCAGTTCTAGCAATGGCCTCTAGGAATGTGGATCTTTAATTGGAATGATCTGGTAGAACAATAGTTTCCAGTTTGTAGGTGTGGTGCTCAAGAGGCACCTTAGCAATTCCTACTTGGAATCTCTAACATGGAAAAAGACCCTCTAAACTCTTCCTGTGGTTGCAGCCTAAAACAGACCATGGCTTATGCAAGGCTTATGTTTAATGTGGAGCATGGGCCCTTTGTTTGATTCTGAGGAAGAAGTTGGGGTGGGGTGGCAAGGACTATGAAGTTTCACATTACCTAGTGAAGTTTCTCAGGCATGGCATGATAATTGGACAGCTTTGGAAGGGGTGGAGGAGTTTGAAGGAATGGAGGGGAGCAGTGTGGGAGGCAATGGAAGAAACAAGCTGCTCAGTTAGAGGGTCTCAGGTGTTCACACCGTCTTGCCTCAAGCAGCAAGAGCCCCCCTGAGGGTACAGTCAGAAGCTTTACTGAAAGGGAGGAATGGAGGTGAAGACTCCAGTTTGTCTTCGACTCTTTACATAGGCAGATACTTCTCTCTCAACCTCAACTCTCTCTACTCTGTAATCTGTTCAGTTTCAACAAAAGAACTGCACTTCAAGGGATTGTCTTGAGTGTGATAGCCAGAAGAAAAGAGGGGAAGGACCAGCTCTTGACATCTAACCCTCATATAAGCCATGATTGCCAGGTTGGTATGACATGGTTCACAAGCAGAAGTTGTTTATTCAAAATAGTGGCTACATGCACTGCAACCTCCCTCTTAAATATCCCGGCACGGCCTGCCACATCCTGCAAGCTAAGCACGATTAGAACATCTTCAGTACCTGCTTATTGACATAATGAAAGTAATCCTGAACTCACACTTCTCAATACTTCGGAATCAAGTACGAACATTCAGTTTGATATCTGTGTCGTGCAAAGAGTAACTGCTGCACCATCAGGATTAAACTGGTTCAAATGTGTACTTCTGCATCTGGGTGACTTTGCCAGGGTTTATCACTGTGCTAAATACATACACAAGCATTTCCTTACCTGTGGCAGCCTATCTAGAAAACTGAAGTACAGTGACACCAAAGATAAGAGTGGCTTCAAAGCTGGCTCCAGCTTTGCATGCCCCCAGGCAGCCCGATTTCTTTCTCTTTCCTGCCTTACAAAAGTCTGCTATGGGCAAATGGACAAAACTTTTCTGCAAACAGGTAGGAGGAGAGGAAGGTGTGGCATCTACTGATTGAAGAACCAGAAGTGGCAGTGGCACAAATAAGGAAAGCCAGTGGCAAAGAGGCCATGTAGGAATGTTAGCTGTCCAGCTAACAGATAGGCCTGGCTTGTTTGCTGTTTCATCTGGGAGGTGTGTTGTAAAATTCCTAATTCTGTTTGGCCCATGATCACTGTGACAGACGAGAGTCATTTTAGCCTCTGACAAACTAGGGAGGCAGCCCTGATATGATCTTTTTAGGTATACCAAGAAAGTACACAATGTTTATTTTATTTTATTTTATTTTATTTGCAGATTTCTAAACTACGTCGGGACTTAAAGCCCTTACCACGTGGACTTATATGTCATGTTAGTCGAGAAGTCATGTCACACCCATCACAACCCCATGGACAACATTCCTCCAGTCTCCATGTGGACTACAAACAAGAAAAAGAATATTATACAAAATAAAAACACAATTAAGATATAACCACAAACAGGTCTAAAATGAAATGTACCAAGAATCATAAGGACAGTGCATTTTTTCAGCTTTCAACATTTTTGTTTTATAAACTGATAATCCTCTGAACTCAGAAAATTGCAGGCATCCTATTGGTCTTGGTTGCCTCTAAAAGTGTTGGACTGCAAGTGAAATAGCTTCCCAGCTGGTATGACCTTGGTAGTGCAGGGCACCCTGAAGGCACCTGATTGGGGGGAGGGGATATTGAACATTCCCCCCCACACAACTTAGGGTTGTCATATGTCTTCCCCAAGAGGACTTTTGTGCCTTTAACAGTGAACAAGCAGCAAACATTCAGCTGGTGCAGCCTTTCTCAGTATGGAGGCATGGTGAGGAGAAAAGGTTGTATGGAGCTGCTAAAAGGCAAATGAAGAAAAAGAGGTGTCAGTGCTTGTATGTACAAAGCTGTGATGATTTCAGCACCATTCTCCTGAGAGTCCATGTGGCATTGCATAGTTACTGAACAACTCTAATCTAAAGGTAAATTTGATCCAATTTCTCAAGACAAAAATTCAAGCAGTATGCCACTCGGATGTCAAAAACTCTTTGTTTTGATAGTAAAGTCTTAGTAGTTAGTTATCACTGCACAGTATGTGAGCCTTTACCATGACTACTAATAAAAGTAATGTCTGGAATACAGTTTAGCTTAATCACTCTGGCAGATGTCAGGAAAGAATAATATACCTTGATGTGTCAACACATGTTGGACAGACTTCCCAACAGAAATCTTTCTTCCTCAGTCTGAGTAAAAGCCCTAAGACAGCCAATATTTTTCATGGAATCACGCCAGGTTGAATGCAAACTGTAAATGGCATATAATAAAGGAGATGCACTGATAACAATGACAGTCCTGTTTGTGTACTGTGCATGTGTAGGGCTTCCACAGGAATAATGGGAGGTGGGATCACACTGCTGGCCCCACCCCAGCAATTTTCATACCTTTCATGGGGCTACCTGCTAAAGGTCACCTATGCCCACCTAACGTAGTAGATGAACGCACATATGCACCCCATGTGAACAGGAGTCACATGCCATACTACTAGTGTTATTATCCGACTATTCCAAGGTCTTTGGGCAGCATACGTGGTTCCTTCTCTACACTTCCCTACACTTCTGATAATGAACAGGTAGCCTTTGAAACATCCCTGTTAGAGCAGCTTAGGTTAAAAGCAAGTGACTATTCCAGTGATCTTCATGGTGACCATGAATTTGCTCATTGCCCAAATCAAATATCCCACTCATTAACACAACACTGACTCTGAAGTTATGAGCAAATGTAGGCTACCTGCTCATTATCAGACCAGGTTTAAGTTTCGTTCTGGTGTACAAATCCTGAAACATTTTTCCTTAACAACTTGCCTGGTCACCAAGGTCATCAGAGGACATGTCTTTGGTGTCTCCATATGGATACATAAGCCAACTAGCGTCCATCAGGAGAAGAATCTCCAGTGTGGTGGCCCTATCTCTATGGAATTTCCTGCCTCAGGCAAGCATCAATACTGTGTTACTTTAGGTGCCAGTTAAAGACCCTTGTTCTGAGAAGTCTTTCTTGTGGGTGAGCCATGTTTTTAATGTATCTTGTTTTAATGTATTGAGTTTTTTATTTGTTTTAACTTTGGAGTACTCACCACTCCAGAATCTGTCTGGATGTGAAACTGTGTACAAATATTGTTAATAAATAAAATTGTGCAGACATTGCACTTACTGGGAGGCCTTAGGTCAGTCACACTTTCTTAGTCTAACCTTCACAGAGCTGCTGTGAGACTGCAATGAAAGTCCACATTCTATGAGGGACTGGCTGAAACCAAATAAATGAAACACACCTGGGTCTTCTGATGCAGTTTGTTATCAGAAAGTGGGGAAACAATAGGAGTAACAATTTACAAATGCTCTGTCACTGAGGTAATGAACCCCCATTTACTTAATTATAGCTACTTAGGAGTAAACATGATGCTGACTTTTACCACAACAATGTGATTTCATATTCATAAAAAATTTTGTGTGGGCACAGGTGTGTTTGTTTTCCATCACCTACTGCAATGTCAGCCTAACAAGCTGACACCATGAATGTTGACAATGTCATCACTTCAGACCAGAGAGAATCGCTAGGTACAAAGCTGTTTAGGGATTCTCTCCACCCACATGGGCAGACCCCACAGGCAAAGGCTGTAAAGTAACATAAGACACGTGCTTTAGGTTGAAGCTGTACAAGACCCAACCCAGCTCATGTGTTGGCGGGTGAATTCCTCTTCATTAGGGAGGGTAATCCTTACTTCAAATAGTAAACCATGCCAGCTCATTTCAAATGTATTATTTCAACAGATGGGAGTAGCTTCCTCCACAGCCAATTTGCCCTACGCACCTTATTCCAACACAGGCAGACTCCAGTCAAGTCTTAACCTTTGACGAATGGGTATGTTCTCAAATTGTATCCAACACATTTTTTCTTAAATCACAGGCAAGGGGGACTTTTGAAGAAAAGTACTTTGAAATATGCTTGTCCAGAATGTTCTGTGTCAAGATAATTCTAAACACATTTTTATTTTTAATGTATTTTTCTAATATTGGTAGATGGTATGTCTAAGGGGAAACACAATAAAGATTGGAAAACACATAACGACTTCAAATATAGACATTGCCTTAATTGTGTGATGAACAATCACTTCTTTGGTTCAAAAGAAAAAATGGGTAGGCTTTTCATTGGGACTACAGTTTCCCTGTAGGAGAAGTATAACATCCTGAGAAAATTATTCTCAGAAAATAAGCTCCCATTAGAACCAGTGGAAACCTTTTTCCTAAAACTAACGTCTGTGTGTTTGTGGGTGGAAGGGGATGGAATTTATTCTGAAATGCAACAGGCTGAAACTAGTTATTCCAGTAAAGATCTCTGACTAAAATGTGCTGGACTAAACATAAAATAAAAAGAAAGAGACGGGGTGTCATTCTTTTTCTGAGATTGGTGCCTTTCTGTTTTTCTTCCTGGTATTTTCCTCAAATAATGCTAAGTGTGGTATGGAAAACAAATTAGTAATGTTCAATTTAATGACCTCTGTGCAGCTGTAATGATCTGTGAAATATGAGACGTCTATTCTGCTTCATGGTGCTGAGGAATGAAAAACTGAATGCCTCCTTAAAATGAAGGACACGTGGCAGTCCAAATTAGCTTTCTTGAGCACCCAGTGGAAAGCCTGAATATGAATATCATCCAAACAGACATTGTATACCAAAGCAATATACAAGATAATCAAAAGGAACAACCCAGAGGTGTGTTGGTTCAAATCTGTTTATGAAAACAATTTTTTCTTCAAGTGGGCAGCTTAATTAATCAGGGCCCGACTTGCATAAATCCATACATAAACCTATATTTAGACACTAAGCATATACATTATGATGGGATTTAGGGATAGGAGATACACACAGTGCAGTTCAGAGAAATGTAGATGGTAGCAGAGTGTTTGTCCTTTGATTTACTCTTGTGTAAGCAAACACTCTAGTCTAAACAAGGTGCAAAAGAGTACAGCAACCATAGGACCATTGCACTAATTTCTCATGCAAGCAAAGTGATGTACAAGGTGTTGCAGCAATAAAGAATATTATCCTATATGCATGTAAGAAATGCCTAATGTCCAAGCTGAATTTCAAAAAGGAAGTTACACTGCAGATCATATTGCAAATCTGTATTAGCTACTGGAGCACACCAATGAATTTCAAAAGATCTGTCTATGCTTTATAATAAAGCCCTTGATTGTGAAGCACAAGAAGCTATGGAAGGTTCTGAAAGAAATGGGTGTGCCTCAGCACCTGATTGCCCTGATGCATAAACCTGTATCGTGGACAAACATACACCCCAGACAAAGGTATGCTTTCTTTCCTTATCTGTTCAATCTGTATGCAGAACATATTGTAAGGAGAGCTGGATTAGATTCAGAGAAAGAGGGGTGAAAATTGGAGGGAGAGACAACAATTTACGATATGTAGATAATGCAATATTATGGGCAGAGAACAGCAAAGAATTGAAATGACTTCTGATGAAGGTAGAAGAAGAAAACACAAAAGCAGGACTGCAGCTGAACATTAAGAAAACAAAACTGTGACAACAGAACTTTACTGAAGATTTTTGTGAAAGGTACTACATGCCTTGGCTCAGCCATCAATTCAAATGGAATCTGCAGCCAGGAAATTAGGAAAAGGTGCAGACTTGGAAGGGCAGCAATGAAGGAACTGGAAAAGTTCATCAAATGTAAAGAAGTTTCACTGGAGACCAAGGCCAAGATCATGCACATTCTTGCATTCCTGGTCACCATATATGGTTGTGAAAACTGGACAGTGAAAAAAGCTGACAGAAAGAAAATTGATAATTTGGAACCTGGTGCTGGAGGAGAGCTGTAAGACCACCCTGGACTGAGAGCCAGTGTGGTGTAGTGGTTAAGAACATGGGACTGGGACTCAGATGATCTGGGTTCTAGACCCCGCTCAGCCATGGAGCCAACTGGGTGACTTTGGGCCAATCACAGACTCTCAGCCCAACCTACCTCACAGGGTTGTTGTTGTGGGGATAAGATGGAGGAGGAGATGTAAGCTACCTTGAGCCCTTTGTAGGAAAAAGGCAGGATATAAATTGATAAATAAATAAATAAAATAAAGACAAATGAATAGGTCAAATCAAGCCAGAATTTCCCTGGAAGCAAAGGTGACCAAACTCAGGCAGACGTACTTTGGGTACATCACGAGAAGGCAAGATTCACTAGAGAAGGCAATCATGCTAGGGAAATTCGAAGACAGAAGAAGAAAAGATCAAATATGTGATGGGTTAATTCCATAATAAAGGAGGCTGCAGCCTTGTTTTTAAAAGAGCTGGCCAAGGCTGCCATCAATAGGACATTTGGAAGGGCTTTCTTTCATAGGGTTGCCATAAGTCAGAGATGACCTGATAAAACCTAACAACACAAGTGAGTAGAGCCCCAGTTCAGGCATTGCTCTGGAAGAAGAGGGTTAAAGTTTTCTTTTTCCTGAAATTAACCCACAGAGGGGGATCTTTAAAAAGAATATCTCCATTGGTGTCAAATTAAGAACAGAAAACCAAATAATACAATACACATAGTTAAACCAATACATGCCATTGACCATTAGCAGAGTTGTATATGAAGACTGGGTTCCATAGAACCATGGAAAATAACGTGACAAAGCTTTGCAATACACCTTATTTTCAAAATGTTTATTTGAGAATCCTGTATTAATTCCATCACCTCATCCGTAGAGAATACACAAAGAATTAAATAAAATGAAACAAAACCTTTGTATGCATTTTTATATGGCACTCTATTGCTTTGCGTGAAGGAAATAGTTTTGCATGTCTTCACTACTTTCAGAAAAAATACATATTGCTAAATAAGAAAAAAATCCACACTGTTGGCATTTTCCCTGTGAACTTCATTCTAAACAGGGAAGCCTTCAACTCCCATCAGCTTCAGCAGCATGGCCACTATTCAAAGATTATGGAAAATGCTATCCAAAAGCTTTGGGAGGTTTCACACTTCTGAGCTAGAATCTCTCTCATATTAATCTCTTCCTGTCAAAGTTCAAACTTCAGACAGTGGCTATTTCCCACCTCTCTCTCTCTCTGTGTGTGTGTGGGGGGGTGTTGGGGGGGGGAGAGAGAGAGAGAATGCTGTTGCAAAGCACCTGTCTCTGAACACACTCCTGCAGGTGAAATGTCCATTCTAGAGTGCAGTGCTCATTTCGCCACTGTTAGTAATTGCTTAACCTCAGATACATTCATTCCACAAAGTCAATAATGACTGTTAATATTTAGCCTTATCTCATTCTACTGGAGTTTCCCATCATTTTCACATGTAATACTAAAGGTTCCAGAAATCTTGCATAAAAGGTATTCAGACAATCTGATGCTGATAGGACTGACACCCTTATTTTTTAAAAATAGTAGTCAGATCAACTGGGTTACAAAGGTCTTTCCCTAACAGACAGAAAAAGAGATAGGAGCTCAATCTGATCCACACATTGATCTGGAAAGGAAAGGTGAAGCAGCGAAATCTCTGTGGAAACGAATGTGTGGCTGGCACCAGATACGTAGAGAAAGATAGATATGGCAGGGACTTTTAAAGAATATATATATAAAGTGATATAAGGGTAGAAAGTGCAGGTTAAAACCAGCAAAGCAAAGCCTTCTGACTGGGGCCCAACCTTGCTGTTTCCACTTGCTCCTCACCTGCTAGTTCACGTAACACACCCTATGCTCCCATTAGCTACCCCTTGCATTTTCTTTCTGACTTGTTCGCCTCTCTGTTGCTCCAGAGAACTGCTTCATCCAGGAAAGTTAGGAATTCTTTCCTATGAAGTGCAGGAGGTCAGGCTAGAGAAGGTCTGTTTTCCCAGACCACAAGGATGGCCCTAGTAATGATCAGCTGGAGTGTTATGCATACTTTCCAGTGACCTTGTGCTTACAGCAGGCATATGTTGCATAAGATCACAGCTGTGCCAAGAACAAACCCAGCCCTGTTAAACAGATCCCCTGTGCTAGAAGGCCACATGCATGGGCCTGTCACAACCCAAACTCCATGACTGGCTGCTGCTACTCCTTGTGGACTTGATTAATTATTCTCTGTCTATTTTTTTCTGGAGTAAATATGAAAGGGTGAGGGAAAGGATGCAAAATAAATCAGAGAGGTAATTTTCCCATTAAGAGCCACCGAGCAAAAGGATATACAGTTCAGTCACTTACTGGAGTCACTAAAGGAAAAGAGTGGAAGGGGGAGTCAGAAGCAAATTCAGCAGAGTTTTCCCCCCAATCCAAGAGGTTGCTTTGGATGTGGAAGCAGACTCATACCACTTATTATTTGCAAAATGAGAGATTCGTGCAAGCACACCCATGAATAAACATGGATGTTGCACATCAAGGCTGCATGGATTCATTGTTGTGCCCTGTGGTGCTTTAAACTAGGGGTGAACAGAAGGGAGATTCCCAGAAGCCCCTACCAGCATGGCCAACAGTCGGGAATACTGGAAATTATAGTCCAAAATGTCTAGAGATCTACATTCTTTCCATCCTTGCATTAAATTAACAAGGCCCAATCCTTTTCAGTGATATTCCAAGGATGTGAGGGAGAAATAAAGAATGCCAGTTCCTCTCTTTTCCACAAATAGCTTTAATCCCAGAAGGGAAAACCCTGTATAGAGTTGAAAAGGATACAGTGAAATTGAACTTGAAGTTCCAGCCATTAGGCAAAAGGAAATTGAACTTGAAGCTCCAGCCATTAGCTCTGCCTTGATGGAATGTCCCCTTTGGAAGTTCCAGAGTTCAGCAAAAGCTCCCAGGTTCAAGTCTCCAGGTAGAGCTAAGAAAGACTTCCACCTGAAACCCTCTATCTGAGCCAGTGTCATGATGAGCTAGGTATAGGGTAATATCCTATGTTCCTAATGAAAAACATGCATCTGTATGTTACAGATTGTTTATCAATACTTTACTTTCCAATACTATATTTTCATCCTTACCATTGAAAAAAATTGCCCATGGATGCAAGTGCTGTAACGTTTTTGTCCAAATCATACACTTTCAATAAGTTTTTCAACAAACTAATGAAATGTAGTAACATCACTACAAAGAACATCACATCATTTCTGAGGAGAGTAGGGGCAAAAATATTTATTATATTCAATTTACAGTGTCTTAAATTATTAAGAAACTTCCTAAGCTAAGACAATAGTAAAATTCTGTTTGTTAAATATCTGCAACGAACTATATAAATTAAACAGAAGAAAATATACGGAAACAGAATCAGTGACATTCAGTGAAAATCAACAAAGACTTCTCTTCATGTTTACTTTAGGATTGTGGTGTCAATTACTTTACAGAAGTCACACCCAAAGTTTCATTCTAAGCTAGATTTTTACTTCCTTCAGCATCAGAAATTGTCATTCATCAATTATTTGCACTTGTTTTTGAATAGCAAGACAGAATGGAATTGAAAATATAATTCAGACAAGAGAACTAATATCAATTAAATTAGTATCCTGGGAACTGAAGTAATCTGATCTATTTCTGAGCAGGCACAAGGAATGCTATCATACATGCAAGTGAATATTTGAAGCACATGGACGCTGGGAAGTATCTACCCCCACAGTTTCCACGAGAAATTCCCTATAATTCTATCTTCAAGAGTCAGTTATAAAACATTTGCTCATATTTGTACTAGGAAATGATCATGACCTTGATTTACTACCTCACAGTATGAACCCAAAAATATCAGTCCTAGGAGAGCTAGGATACCATCGTGTGCATGTGCATCTGTGTCTTAATTGAACTGTAACTCAACTCTGAACTTGTTAGCCACAAGTGACCATCATCCAAAGTATACCATTCAAAGTACAGGAATGCTATAAGTCTGGTCATGCTGTAAGCAGCTACTTGTGGAACTTGTCGAAGTATATAAAGTATACAAAGTATATAAATTGAGAATATATATACAAAGTATATAAATTGAGAATATAAAAACTGCCATGCTAGATTAGACCAATTTACATCTAGCCTAGTATTGTGTTCACACAGTGATCAAGTTAGGAATTTTGAATACAGCCAAGAATACAAAGATGAGATTTTAGATCATTGCTAATGATTAAAAATTAGGCTTAAAGTCCAATACGTAGCATTGAACTAAGAGAAGAGAGTATTTCCTTTCCCTCTAACCTCCTATATAACCTATCTCTATTCTATATGTTAGGAAAAGGTATGGGGTGCAGGAGAAGAGAATAGGCAAGCACTGCTATTGCAAACATTTTTGTGGCTTTTTACATTAGTTAATCATTTTGAGTGCTACTGCATTAATGTTTAACCTTGCATGCTCCTTCATTGCAGGTGGCTCTGATAAATGGCAGCCTGGCTAGCTTCAAACAGAAACCAAATCCATCCTCCCCTGCACCTGTCTCCATAAACTGAAGACCTGCTGAGAAGACAGACAAAGTCATGTCTGTTTTATGGTACAATTGTCCTTAAACCATATTACAAATAATTCTTAAAGTTATTCCATATCTTAGTAGGAGCCTTTTAGTTAGAAGCCAGAATTAGCAGACAAGCTTCCATGATTAATAAATTTCTGCTATATTTAAGAGTATATCAGGTATTTTCCAGGTTCTACTCTTTTAATGTGAGTATGCTGAATAGGTTTGCCAAAATTCACTGTTAAATGAATGAATTAAATGAAAAGCCTAGACCATACCTACATTTATGAACATCTGAATTAAAGCTTGACATTTCTTTTTCTTTATTATATTTATATCCCACTTTTTTTCCTTTCAAGGAACTCAAGGCAGCTTACATAATTCTCATCCTGCTCTCAGTCTTATCCCCACAGCAACAACCGTGTGAGATAGGTTGGGCTGAGAGTCTGTGACTGGCCCAAAGTCACCCAGTGAGTTCCATGGCTACGTGAGGACTAGAACCCAGATCTCCTCAGTCCCAATCCTGCACCCTTAACCACTGTATCACACTGGCTCTCAACCTACACATTTACTCTGCATAAGTTCATCAACAAATGAGTAAAATAACAAAAGGTTCCTTGAAGGAAGAAATTAAAAACTACTGCTACATCTAGTATTATGGTGCTACCTCATTGCTACATCATTTAGATTGCAGTGCCTTGATATAATTAAATTTATTGTGAAGAACATCATGGTTAATATTTGCACTTCCTACAAACCAGGACCCCCAATCTACCCTTCTTCTCTCTTACAATAGGATGTCTCACTAAGCAAATATAATCCAAACATTTTCCATATAAAATAGTTTATTACTTAGTCTTTTTAAAGCACACACTTTTTATTTTAAAAATTTTGCATGATTTTAAACAACATGCAACCACTATTTGTTCACATAAATCAGGGACACCAAGCTAAACTGGAACAAATTCAATGTTGATTCTAGGTTTTTAAAAAAATCAGCCAACATTTTGAATCCACATTAGAGGGGAAATGTACTTCATTTTTCCCAAGTGGAGGCTTAAGAATCATACCCAATGCAGTCTTGGCAATTTATTAAATATGCAGCAAATGGATCATCCTGGGAGCTGTACAAGGCCTGCTGGTTTCACTGGCTTCAGTGTTTACACCATAATTATAGCAGGTCCACATTTTTTAAAAAGGATCAAAAATGCCCCATTGTTCTAGCCATATGGCTATCATCATGATACAAAGTTTTTGTATATCCAGAGTTCATTGTTTGCCATAATAATTACAACTGAATATTTACTACTTACCCCTTCTAGTTAAGTGCATATTACATATAGTCATACCTTGGTATACTATGTACATAACTCATCCTGTACAGGTGGAGGCATTTCTGGTTTCTATGAAGCCTCACCTAAATGGTTGAGTTAATTCACTTCTACAGAAGTTAAGATAAAAACAAAGTCTGGGTGAGATGCTAGTTCTGAGGTGCTAGTTCTCGTGCCAACAATCTGAAACCACTGCTGCTTGACTCATTGAGAATGCCTACACGTACTCAATCTATATTGCAATTCCACTCATTTTAAAAAAGGAGTGCATAAGCAAGCCAACTCTTTATCCACAATAGAGCACACCATTTTTTAAATTAGTCCAGCAGTTCAGTTTACTCTTTCAATAGGCCAAGTTTTTTCAAAGCCTCCTTTCTGTGCGCCTCTGTGGCTCCCTTAGGAGTGATTTTCACACTGACACAAGGTGGCTTGGGCAGCTTGGAGGGGTGCTGAACTGGATAAGATTTTCGTTTGTCATTTTTTTCCAACTCAACATTATATGTTTTGTTTCCCTTCAGATCAACAAAGTCTTTCCCCATGCCAAGGGAAGCTGGGCGTGGCCGGTTACTCCTGAGAAAGCTTGGAGTAATCTTATCAAAAAAGGACATTTTGCCAACTGAATCACTGTTCTTCACATTCTGGTGCTCAATGCCTGATGCGATATAACTGCCCAGACCCACACCTGAACGCTCCAGTGTGATGGATTTGAAATTTGCCTGCTTATCACCTGAGCTGTTGATCTCCCTTGGGTGGATTCCATTCCCTTCTACTTGGTCTTGCTGCTGCTCAGGTTGCTTAACAGGAGTGATGTCATCTGTATTTACACTCTCTCTACTGCTAGTCCTGGAAGACTCTCTTGGTTTTGAATGAGCAGAGGTTTTGGTCATGTGATCATATGGATCTTTTTCGTTATCCAGTGGGAGTCCCAGTTTCTCAAGAGCCTCTCTCCTGGCTCTGTTTTGTTCTTTTTGCAAAGAATGAGCCTTTTCCATGGAAATGTCACCAGTTGCAGCTCTAGGTCTACCAATGCCTGGAGTCAGCACTTTTATCTTATGATCTGGATCCACACAGAGTGACACAGCATTACTTTTACTGGTTTTGAGAATAATATTTGGTGGTAGTTTCCTGGGCTTGGGGGCAGTGGGAGGACCTCGCTTGAAGTTGCAATCTAGGATAGCTTCTTCCATTGAATTAGGCTTTTGATGATTTTCTTCAGCACCAATAATTTGTTCAGAACTCTTCTTGTTACTTTTAGGGGAAACAGGTTTCAGACTGACTTCTGAAGAAAGCTTCTGCTGGACAGGAGCAACCTCATGTGCCTTGGCTACATTGACATTCTTTTTAAATTCAGAATGAGGTACCACCCCACTTTCAGCATCTTTTTTGTCATTTTTGTCAAGAGGTGGTGACTCTAGTCCTTTTCTGTGGAGGTCCTGCCTGTGGTCCTGGAAAGGTTCAGGAGGTGGAATAACTACAGATTCCAAATCAGAGGTCCTTGACTGGATATTCATCTTGGATTGGTCATTTGGTATGCTCTGTATGTCATGCACAGGAGAACTCTGGGAAATTTGAGAAAGAGCTTTTGGTTCATCGGCATTAGAACCTCTTGCTTCAGTGAGGAAAACTGTGGGTGTCTGCATTGCATTTTTTGTACTATTGTTCCTTGGGAAACTGTGATGGCCTAGTTTTGAGGTGGCAACAGGAACAATGCATTTTTTGTTCTTTGGTTCAATGTTTGTATGCTTTCCAAGATGTTCTTGAGCCAACTCTATGATATTGGAGTGAAAAGGGGAGAGGAAAGACAAACTGGTTTTGACTTCAGTTTCTCAACATCATAACATGAAATATTATTTTGCTTTTTACCATGAGATGTTTAGATTGTCAAACCTAAACAATGAGCCCCGTCCAACTATACTACATATTAGGGCCTTTTCAGATGTTCAAACATGCCAATATGAATATGTACTCTGAGTGGCAGAGGACTTGCATCATGGGAGCAAGACCTGCCCTGGAATTTTGTGTACTTATTGGAACACATATAGAGAGGCTTATATGTACAGTTATACATGCAGAGGACTGGCTCCACGCAAATGGATCTAGTTTTCCAATGGCTGGTCTGCCATGTTACATTCTATCACCTCTGTTTAATTTAAGGCAAAAATGAAAGGCCAACTGAACATGGCTGTTACAGGTCACCCTTATTTATTTGCTTTTATCCCCCCCCCCCCCGAAACACACACACCTTTCTACCAAGAAGAATGGTGCTCCAGAGCTAGAAGGTTCTTCACAAGCTTACCTTTGGGAATATCTCTTGTAGGCCACGTTCGTGGATGCTTTGAAGGTTCAGTAGTGTCTGCCTCATCAGTAGAAAGTCCACTGTCTGCTTCAGTGTCCAAAGAATCTAATGTTTCTTCAAGGAACATAAGGCATTCTTTCTCCTCCACTGATAGATAGTCATAACCACTGTCACTCTTTAAGAGAAAAAAAATAACCCTGAGCAATATGAGCAAGGAGACATACAAGCTTACTGTTAAGAACAATGAATCTCATCTCCATTAACTTTCCACCCAGTGTGCAATTAATAGGCAGGGATTCTGTTTGTTACATTTATCGAGAAACACTACCAAATCTTTCTCATCAAGATTAATTAATTTAAACCTCTATTGGATGCCTTCCATCAAAAACAACCCATTAATGTTCTGCAACCACCACTATTGAAGGCATGGTCAATGATCTGAAATGCAAACAATTAATAGTGTCACAAGGTCTTCAGTGTTTAAAGATTTTCAGCCCTCTGGTTAATTTATGAACTGGACCTGTGTGTCAAACAACATTTAAAAACACACACACATTCAGTTTGGGAATTCTCATGTATAACATAAACGGATAATTGGAGTGCTATAGAGCTAGGCATACCTTAGGCCTCTCTTGCATCTTCCAGAGCAGCCTTTCCAAAAGTGGTACTTTTTTGATGAGCTGTACTACAGCTACCATCATCCCCAACAAGCATGGCCATTGACCTTCTAACTGATGATAATGAAAGCCATAGTCCAATACATAAGGATGGCATGTACCAGGAATAGATCTAGGGACTTTTTTTTTTTAAGTGCAGGTTTATTACAAAATTTGAAAGCAAGGTAGAGGCCATGCGATAGTGAAACTACTCTGGCCGTCCTTAATTATATGCACAGGTTGACCTTTAGTGTTCAATAGAATTAATAGAAGTTCAATTCAGAACTATAATTTGTGGTTAGCACATACCTAGTAAGCCTCACGTCAGACAGGAAGCAGTTTTTCTTAGTCTGAGTATTTGAGTACAGAACAAAGCAGGCATTGTCAGTGGATAAAGATACACACATTCAAGGGGCAGGAATCTATTCCACCCTAACATTAGAGTGACAGTATTAAACTGTGTGCAAATTTGTTCAATGTGTTTATAGAGCATTCTTGAAAGAATTTGTGAAAGAGAAGTATAGTGGCTGGAACTGGGCTAGGGAGGCGGATTCAAGATCTAAGGTAAGGATAGATAGATCAATCTATTTCCCGTCCTTTTGTATATGTTCAGTGGTAAATCAATTCAGTCCTATATTCTGCATTTGAAACATGAAAAATAGCATTAAAGTGGTTTTTTTGGGGGGGGGGGGAGGAACGTTTTTCATGTTTTGCACACAGTCTTTTCTTTAAGAGAAAACATTATTTTCATCAAAAAATTGCATTGCAAAATTCAAAGAAATGACAGCATCCTGATCTGCATATCAATCCAAAAAATAGGATTATGTCAGTTTGCTTAAAACTGAAGACCAAACAAAATTCTTCAGCATGGCGTACTAAAGAGATTGCATCGCCTGCACCTTGACAGGGACTCAGCCATCCACTCTTCTCCACAGCTCTCCAACCAAGAAGAAGGAGCTTGACTGGTATATTCTTCCCAGTCTGCTGTTCTTCACCAACTGATCTTTTTCTGTGCTTCCCATTTCCTCTATGCTACTCTAACCAACCCTCCCTGCTCCCAACACACATACACAAACAAAACTGTCATCCGAATTAAGAAGGCATTCTTAATGTGCAAAATTTTATAGAGGATGGTATAGTTGAACACAAAGTATAAACAAGGCTTGCTAATATCACCCATGTCAGTACTACAGAAAATTAAGAGTAGCTACATGATTCATACTTCTGTCCTTTTCATTCTGGAGGAAAGAGTGACTGATGTTTGCCACATAGGCGATCGTGTCGTAGCATTAATTTCAGAGGTAATTTGAGAGATGTCACTTGAATCTTTTTTTTTTAATTCTGTCTTACCTTGAACTGAAAATTTTTACCCAAAGCTACAATGGTGGTCAAAAGTTTCTATTTCTTCAAGATTTTAGCAATTTGCTACATTGTTTTATATTACAAGCTCCCTCAACCTTCTAGACTATATGGGAAAGATAAATGAAAGTAAATTTACCATTTCGGATGAACTGGAATTGTTACTGATCATACTGTCACAGCTGCCTACACTGCCAACAACTGCTGTGGAATCTGGGTCTGCTGTCCCTACCCACAAATCCTTTTTCGGCATATCACAAGACAGTAGCAAGTATGGCCCAACAACTCTGGAAAAGAAACACAAAATAAAATCATGAACATATACTGTAGCTTTAGTACATACTCCAAAAAGGTTAGCAATGGATGGATTTTGTTGGTTTTTGCATACAGCTATAATTTTTCTAGGAATTCATCAGGTACCTATTCAACACATTTAAATGCTGGACCTCTTATACGTACGGCAGTTCACAATAATATATAGAAAAATGTTGAAATTCACAGGTATTCATATCCACCAGGAAATATACTTGAATTATTGGTGCCATTCATTTGTCATGTTTCTATGGTTATGTCAATCATTTCTTCCAGATAAGGCCACTGCTACCTTTACACAGACTGATGCACCTGCAGACCCAATATTCATGAAGTTCAGATATGGTTTCTGTGAACTGAAAGTTCTGGACACCATTGCTTAGACAATAGACTTTGTTACATGAGGCTGTGTATTTACTTTCAGTTTTATAACAGAACTGAGCTCCAAGCAGTAGTCAAGGAGTGTTTTTTTTCCTACTTGTTTGTTATAAAGCCTCTAGCTGATATTGCATTATAGCAGAATAGTACAAATATGCATTGGAAATGCCATTTTCCTCCACTTCAAAAAATACCACATTTTCCCTGCTCCAAAAAACCTGTCAAGTGCTGATTACAAACAGAAGTGAAACTGCAGGCTCACAAGAGAACCCATAACCAACTGTGAGTTGGGAAATAGCCCAGAATGAATGCCTCATGTAGAAAAAGCTCATTGGCAGGGCATCCATTAAGCTAAATTTGCCAGACAAGAAGTGAATTTGGAATGAATTAGTTTCCTGATTCACAACACCAATCCATAGTAAGCCACATGTTTGTGGGGCAGCTCCAATTGCAACCACTGCTAGATTCAAAGATAAAAATAAATAGCCTGGACAGACTGGCAGGGTAGGCATAAGAGGCTGAGCTATCACCACATCATACCTCAACAGTAGTTGTAAACAGTACTTTCCTCTTTGGTGAGTTCTTCCTTATTGCATTTCCTGCTTACCCACCACCATCACTGATCCCAGCAAGATTGAGAAATGCCACATTGACAAAATTAGTTTTGCTTTTTTGCTACTCTTGTGGTTCATAAAAAGGATCAGTTACAGATAAATAATCTTTGAATTGCTGTAAGACACCTGGTGAAAGGCCCCCCAGCTGCCTCTGAAATGAGTTTGCCTTTTCAGCTTAACATCACTCTCACTATATTCAGTACCTAGCACTTGTGTGAACAACAGATACTACAGATATCATTTGAAGCCATTTCAGGAAAGACTGAGAGTTTAAGAAAGGACAGGAGAGGTCGCATGCCATGAGCCAGCAACCAAGACCAATGGGCCATAGTAATGATGGTATTTTCTTTAATTCTTCAAGTCTATCGATAGTGCTCAACCTTGAGGAAAAAGAGGAAAATCTGTGTGCTTCTTCTGTATTGTGCTTTGTGAGGATCAAGCTTTCTGTAGAAGCACATTCCTCGGGAATGATAAGGAAAACAGAAGGAAAGTCTTTCAAAAGAGTATGCCGCAATAAAGATAATGATAATGATAGAACTGCAACAGCAAAGTGCCTATGAACCAGCGGGAAATAGCAGATAAATGTTAAATAATTCAAGAATGTGAGCAGCTATAAGTTATGTGCCTGTTTACTCAGGGCAGAGGCCAGGGTGTGTATTTACCAGGAACACAGCCAACATTCCATGTGCGAAGGAGAATGCCTTAAAGAGACAGAACACACACGGTCAAAGTAAGATTAAGGATCAAGGTGTTTTAAAAAGACTAGGCAGACCTCTCCCCTGTTTTGGTTTTGATGCTGTAATGAAAGGTGACTGGTGTGGTTTGTATCTTGAAAGAAAGCAGGTGTCGTTCATTACTATGTACAAAACAGAAAGTTAGCTGTGTTGGTCCGAGGGTAAGTAGCCATCCTATTTTACAGAGGACAGGTCTTACTTGACAGTGTCCTCCATTTGAAGAGTTGTCCACTTTGAATCTAGTCTGGGGTCAGAATCACAAAGAAAATGAGCTTCCCATCAACAATTGACATCTGGAAAGGCACCTGGTCAATCTTTACCATGATGAGATGTATTTTCATTTAAATTATATTTAAATGAAAATTCTAAATGTTATTTCTAAATGTGCAACTATATATAAAATAGAACATGTCAGTGTTATGCACATTGTGTTCTCCTTTTGGCAATGTGTTAGTGACCATCCTAGGGACTCGTGGAAGACTGATGCATATGACAGAGTGCAAATAAGAAATGCTGGACCAGTCTTCAGAGAGGGAAATTTAAGGCAAGTCGAGAAATAGCAAGAGGAAAGTCAGAGAAAGCTCCAGTCAAATACCAGCACCAAAGGAAAGGTCAGCAAGAGGGCAAAATGATGGAGATGAGGCATCTGCCAGTAGGAAACCTCTCTATAGAAGTCCTCCACATTGTAATCTCAACAGACATACATTTTATTTATGTCCCACATTTTATGAAAGATGCTCAAGACAGCATGATTTGCCTCTTTTTTTAAAATTCAGAACAACCCTGCACTGAAGGTTAAGTTTTATGGCTTCCCAATCTCCTGCCATTATGACATACTAGCTTACCCTCATCTATTTTAGTGTCAGCCAGATTGGACAAGAAGTAATAAAGATATTCACTAGATATATTCAGCACAAGCCTCACACATTTGCATATTATTCTCTATGTCAAATCATGTCATCACACTGCTCATGGGAACGGACACATTGGGAATGTTCCACAGCCTTGCAAGTAGCTGTAATTTGCTGTTTGCTCTCCCACCTCTTGGTTTGCTTTATCCTACTTTATTATTATTTCCTCTTTAGAACTATGGCTAGACCCAAGCAGAATTATCTCAAAACCCTGATTTGCAAACTTACACAGAACCATTGTTTCAGATGGAGGCGGCAGCTGCTTCTGCTACCAATCAAAAGACACTACTCATTTCTGAATAGTTTGCATGTGTGTGCATGAGCATAAATAAAAAAGACTGAAGCTGCAGTAGGGAAGTGTGCAGGTTTCCAAATTAAAAATGACATTTTCCCAGTCCCCTGTAAAATTGCGTCAAAAAAGGAGGAAAGCTGCACAAGGAGAACTTCATCTGAAAGTGCCCCTAATCTCCTCCTACATTTCCAACATAAACAGGCATATTACCCAATCCTGAAGCATTCTCAGATGGCCTATGAAAAGTTCCCTCCTTCCCCATTTCATCCATAGTAAATCTCAAGGAAGATCTTCGCAGGATCATATCTGAGTCTTTTAACAAAGTCAAGCCATCAAGTGGATACCATAATGCAACCTCAGCTCAAACAACTAATGGGCTTGCCTCAGACTGTACAACAAAGCCAACAGCAAAAACAAGAAGGACCTCTGTCTCAGGTCTCTTCCTACCACACCCTCCCCAAGCTTTGTTCATTACATTAGGCCACACTGCCTTGTAAGGATGTGGTCACAAACTTTATATCCGGTAAGACATGTTTCCCACTTCTCTGTCTGTGTCACATCTTGCAAATTAATCCAGCAGCTGATGAGAAGAATATTCTGCTTAGCATGGGTAACTCGTATTTAAGCTCAGCAGTACTGTATAGGCCCTTTTCAAAAGGGAGCTCTATTTGCAAGTACTATGAGCTTAAGTATATCAAGGTGTGTCTGTCCAAAATATAAACAGCAAACTGAGCAAGTTGTACTGTCACTCCACTATACAGTATAATGCTTTAAAGAGCAAACAGCTTTATTTATTTTTTATTTATTAAAACATTTTAATTAGTTAGAAATTGGGGTCCATGTGTGCCAATCATAGAGTAATAGCCAAGGTTAGTCTAACCTAAGGCAGTGGATCTAATCTAAATAGAATGACCATTGGATTATACATCCTGTGACATTTAATTTTCACATAGGGAACTGCAACAGTATTTTACACAGCACCAGGTAAAAAGATATAGGCATCACTGTGAATTTGCCATAATGACCCAGAGTGATGCCACATTAGGGGAATTTTAGATGGTTTAAATGGTGACTAATGCCAGTCCAGAAAAACATATAAGGTGGCCCAGTGCAAGTTTCAGTGCTGCATCTGCTATGGCCTTGGCAATTGTCAAGGATGGCAGATGCTGAATGACCTGTGTAAGCCCAGCTCCAACACTGGCTATGTCCAGTCATGAATACTATTGCTGGGTCTTCACATCAAGACATTATACTCAACAGCTACATGAAGAATGAATTCCTCCTGTCAAAGACAGGCAGATGTCCTCTCAAGTTGGCTTGTGTTCTGGTGCTCCATACTAATGGCAAAAAAGTGACCAGCAGCCACTTAGGAGGGTTTCCCACATCATTGTGCAATGTCCAACATGTGCAGAAGGCAATTTGACCAGATGCTACTGTCTTAGAGCTGTACACTAAGTGGCTGTAGTTAGTGGCACGAGAGAAGACTTAGGAGTATGTTCCAGCATGGGTATCACAGTACAAAACCATCAAGGATCAAATATGCAAAAGTACAAGAAAGGAACAGATTCCCAGCAAGTCTATTGTAATAGCAGCAGAGGATTCTGTAGCAGTGGCAGATTAGTCAAAATAAATTCAAGATTTCTATGAATTAATACTCAAAGTTAGATGTAGTAATGGAATTCAGAAGAATTTAAATATCAATCACACTGATTCACAGGGAACCATCCAGCCCTGCATTTTTGAGGATCTCTCTTATTAACTCTTATTAAGGCAGAACGCGCTCCAACGGAGCAAAGCTCAGGGAGCCAAGGTTCCATTTGGATGCCAGGAAGCACTTCCTGACAGTCAGGACCCCGAGGGTGTGGAATGGGCTTCCCTGGGAGGTGGTTGAGGCCCCATCGGTGCGGGTGTTCAAGGATAGGCTGGACGTCCACATGGTGGGCATGTCGTGAGCGGAGCCGGCTGGTGCCGGAGGTCAGACTAGATGGCCTGGGAGACCCCTTCTAACTCACTCTGTTTTCTATGTTTCTATGTTTCTCATCAGTATGCAGATTCTTTTTCTTCTGTGCAGGGGTATGCAGATGAATTCTTAGAATTCTGTGCTCATACTGTGGTAGTTAATATCATCTGAATTTGCAGTTATAGTTTCAAATCAACACTTGTTTGATGTGCCAAAATACTTCTTTAGTTATCAGGAATAAATTTACTGTTTTCAGTACTAGACATAGTACGCCGGTATCTTGCTGCAAAAACTAAAAGAAGTAAATTTGCTTCCAAGGTCAAATGGATCAGTCTGATATTTACATAAGTGCTGTGAGAGTTACAGTCCAATTTGTCCAAGATTACTATGCAGGCTGTCCAAGATCTTGCTGGCAGAGAAAAGGAGAAGCTAGTATCATATTTTAAAAAAACAACCACTGAACCTGTAGGGCCATTTGAGTAGTTCAAAAGCCAGCTGTTCTACACACTTTAGGAGGTAACAAAGCTGTAGTTATTTATAGATCTAGAATTGTAGGCATTAAATATTAACTAACATCCTGAAACCAACAAATCATTGATACCAGTAATGAACAAAAGACTTAGAAGCAAAATGTTTTCTTGATATCCTGCTGTCTTGAGAAAATGAATTCAGGGTGTGTCCAACACTAAAATATCAACAGTGCTTATGTGAGCAAACTGAAGGAGGCAGGTTGCTAATCCTTCCTATGTGACCTTCAACTACAGAGGATAATAACATTTTAAAATCACTGAGTACCAGAACAGATTGAGAAAATAAGTAATTTCATATATACACACTTTTGGAGCCCTCAATAAACATTCTATGGCCAATTTTTTTTCTCAGATAGAAGCAAGGCACTTGAGTCTGCAATCAGGTTGCTTGTGCTACAGCTGTGTTCTCTTTAAACCATAAGATTAATGTGTTACATTCTGTAAGGCACTGGCCTACCATGAAGGTGAATCATAATTATGGTTCACTTTCACATGTGAAATTAAATTCCAGCTTTGATACTATTTGTTGCTAATTGAAAATTTTGGAGATCTAGGTTCCCATAGAGGCATGTAAAAGCTTAGTCCATTGCCCTGGTCCACTCGACAAGCATTAATCAAACTTGGATACATTCATAAGGAGTAACTGAACTATGCCAGTGCTAAGACAAGCAGGTGTTCCATGACTTTCCCATTCACTTCTACAGTTGCCATGCTATTTCATTATAGTATTTATCCCACACTTCCTAGGAGTTTGGGGAGTGATTTATAGTTATCCTCAGCAACCCTATGAGTAGGATAGGCTGAGGTCTAATGAATACCCCAACTTCCCCAGCTAAAGCTCTTCAAATGTATTGGTCATGTTGATGAGGATGGGGATGGTGAGAGTTCTAGTCCAACACACTAGTAAAGCAATAGGTTGAAGGAAACTGGGCTAGACCAAGATCACCCAGTCAATTTTATAACCAAGTGGAGATCTGAATCTGCATTTCTACTGATCCTAGTCAGACGTCAGCTACTAAGGTAGGTGGCTCTTCAACCCTCCTGAAATCAGAGCCTCCTGAAAGTGATAAAAATTACTAACTTAAATTACTGAAGAGAATGGTAGAAATTAAGATGTGTAATGAGGCCTTTTCAAGTGAATGATTCCAACATCGAGCTGCAGGACTTCCAACTCACCAAGATAAACTCAGCCAGCTGAAGCTTCATGTTCTTCTAGTTTTGCTTACTGCTAGTGATGGGGAAAAATAAGGTGAGTGTCATGCACCCAGCAACTCACATTACTTTGTATGTTCCACTTGCTATAAATACAGGCCTTTTATAGTATCACCCTTTAGTTACATTTCTAACAATTTGAGTCATTATTATGAATGAACTTTTGGGGACCATTAATTGGTTCATGCATTTCATCAAAAAATAGCTATCACACTCTGGAGACCATGTGAGTCAATCATGCAGATGTGGTTGTCTACAGTCTCCAGAACAGCTATGTTCTGCCAACGCACTGCTAGATCTTAGCATGCACCAAGAATCCCCCACCACCCATGTTCCCTGAATGAGCATTTTACGGTTCCCTCAAGCAGAGGCTCATGTAATTGTCTTTATTTTGCAGGGATATTTATGGGCTTGCCCCCATTTAATTTCTAACACATGAAACTTAGCGAATCAAACCTTACAACAGCAAGTAAAATTCATGTCAATAGCCCTATTTAAGAACTTTAAAAGAAAACAGTTGTGCCCTATACACTCAGAAAACATGGCTTGTAGATGAGTTATATAAAGGAATATGATAAATATTAAATTATATATGGAAAATCAATATAATGGAAGTATTGGTGGGTGTACACTAATATTAATATATACCTCTGAATTCACCTATATAGATGAACACTTTTTACACCAGTTTGTCAAACATTTCAGAACAAGACTCAGAAGGTGCCAAACATACGTGCACAAACAGTTCAGTCACAGACATTCACCTTTCTAACTGCATCTACATACATAAAAGACAACACTCTTATTATTAACACTTGCAGGTATCTGCATAGTCCTTGCAGCCTAATACCAAATTACAAGCATGCGCCATTCCACCTGCCTAACATATTTAACTCATAAGGAGCAGATTTCCTCCTGTATCTCATGTTATAAATCTGGAAACATTTATTTGAACCCTAATTACTATCAAGTCAAAGGAAGTTTTCATTCTCATCAATGAATGTAGCAATGTATAACTAGCATTTGCATCTCTCTTTTTTAAAGCTGTTCCCCTGACAATCTTACTAAGAAGACAAAGTCTTGTTTCATAACCCGGAATAGAAAGAATTAGAGAGCTATTTCTCTAGTTATAAATATTTAAAGACTAAAAGGAATTTTTAAAGCAACAAGGGTTCTTCTGAAGCTGTCAACAATATCCCCTCTGACTTTCTTAAGGAAAGGTTCCCTTGTATATGTTCCCTTACCTTCACAGAAAATATCTCCAGTCTGCATGATTTTTAGCGCAAATGTATAAGTAGGAGGAAAAGCAAGAAAGATAACACAAACAGATAAAATCTAAAGCAAGAGCGGACAAGTTTCTGCTTTTGTACTGAAATGCTGGAACAGTTCCTATCCTCCTAAGCAAATATAGTTAAGTTAGAGTTTAACTCACCTTTACTTAGAAATGAAAGCAATTCCAAGTGCTCTCCTAAGCACCAACAAGACCAAACAAACTATACCACCTTCTCTGTTCTCTTTCTGACCTCCCACTGACTTACCTAGACAGGTAAATTCCTCCTCTGCCTTTCCTCACTCCACCCTACTGCTGACTTCCAACCAATCACATATCCTCTTCCAAACTCCTCATTCCAGCTGTTCCTCAAAGACAGATTCAACTGCTGTTAGCTAACCACATTTTTTTCAGTTCTAAGCTTTAGTAGCTAGAAGTGAAACAAAACAGGTGAAGATTTTATTTTAACTCTGAAATGTTTTGCACCTAAAACAAAACTTTGCATGCCACACATTATTCCTCATTAAGAAGTGAGTGTACGGAAAAAATGAGGCTCGTCTTGTTTTTGTGTAGTACACAAAATCAGCCCCTAACTACTAAAGAAATATATGCATTAGATCCATGCTTAGACATAAGAATATATCCCAAGTTATTTTCTGTCAACTGCTCTGAAATGGAGCAAGGGGGTACTCATAACTCTGGAAAATGAGGATATGTCCTTGGTTCTCACCTATCATACACATCTGGCTTAGAATTATTATTATTATTATTAAAAAGAATTGATTTCTTCCCTTCTCATTCCTCAGACCCTGCCCAATCTATGTTGCTGTCTGAGGTAAAAGAACAAGATGGTACCATTCCCATTCCAGGTATAAAAGCCAACTGGGATGGCAATTGAATCTTTCTTCCACAGTGGAACAGGATCTTCCTATACATTTGAAGCATCACACTAATAAGGAGGCTTCCTTAAGTTACAGGCTTCTCTTCCAACACTTTGCCAATCCTTGCTACCTGTTGCTTGAGACAGCCTCTTCATTCTGCCTAATAATGGGGCTGTCCTTGATAGTCTTTAATAATACATCTAGCCTGCATTACCAATGCCTTTCCTTTTATACCCAGGGAAACTAGGAAATGGCATGAGGAAGTGACTTTCCTTTGTGAGTGGATGGCAGATCTGGGAACTGATTTTGTGACTAAAATACAGTGGAAAAGAAGTGGCGGGTTTGGACGTAGGTCTGTTTCTTGGAGTTGTTAATCAGAATGGCTGCACATTCACTGGGGCTTAGTGCTATGGGAATGTGCTTAGAATTAAAGCCTTATTTTCATTTCTCTGATCCATCAGACTTTTTTGTGTGATGCTACAGCTCATTCAAATTAATTGTATGCTGTTATATATATATACACACACACACACACTATATGTTGTATATAATATGCTACCACCTGGCTGTTATAGCACCTATCACATGATAGGCTAAGTCACAAAAATGTGAAACATTAAAAGTAATTGACAAATTTCATGCTTTGTACCCTCAGAAACCCACTTCTGTATCCGTCCATATCCAGAAGACTGCCTGAGTACCTGTGTAGTACAGGGTTTTCTAGGACAAGTTGTAGCATGCAATATTAGGTCCCTGTCTTATGCTTGCTTATTCAGGTGTAGGTCCCATTAAATTCAGGGGATCTTGGTCTCAAGTAATCATTCACAGGATTGCAGTCTTTGGGGCCTAGCTGCAACTCCAGGCAAACCTTAACACATACTGAACATATTATTGTGACTATTTATTACAAGAGATAATTGTGGGCAGGGGACCACCTTGTGTATCTGAGAACTTGTTCTGATGGAGATATGTGTGACAGCTGAATGCTTTTGGGTGTGGGGTGGCTTAAGGGCCTGCAGTTATGAGATGCATAAATGCAGAACTCTGATGTTGTGATTCAGAGCAACTCTGCTACTACAATTCAAGTTGGATGAATCACAATTTCATCTGTGGTCACAGGTAATATTTACACTGTGGTGACATTAGCACAAATTAAGCAAATAAAAACACATAGAGTGTAATACTTGAATGCACACTAACTGAAAAATAAAACACTCCAAGCCACAGAAGTGATTTGTGTCTCTAGTGACAAAGTTGGATCTCCACATACACAAGCTACAGACTTCATCTTTAAGGACAATGCAACTCCTTCCAGAACAGGCTGCTCACTACTCAAGCTAGATGAAGCTCTGATAAAATGCAGTTTAATAATCCTACAAACAGCGATTAGCCAGCTTTGCTAAGCTGGAAAGGTACATGCCTGCAGCTGGATGGGTGACCACATATGGAAGTGGAGAAGGGGGTTGGACATGATCATCTTGTAGGCCTCCTCCTACTGTATAATCTATACTATTCTATTCTGTTCTGTTCTAAGTCTTCTGTTTTAAATAAGCCCTCTCATTTAGAGACATGCAGGGGATCAAACAGGATGAGATGCCAGAAACATAATGTTTGAAAGATGCCAGAAGCAGACCTCATCTGCTTATGAGATGCCAGAAACATATTATTATAGTGGAAGATGGACTTTTTGGCTAACACAGTAGTATTTTCCTCCAAGATACAAGATGAAACTACTTTTTGAAAAACGATAACTATCCTCACTTCCCTTATTCTCTTTCATGCCATCTCCCTCCTTCCCAAGAAGCAATATTTTAGATCAAGAATGATAGTGGTACTGCTGGTACAAATCCCTTTAAGCATGATTCCAGAGGGACAAATCATGGTGCCATAGTGCTACCAATTAAAAGTAGTGATGGACAAATTTACTCCAACAGAAATCATAATTTGCTCATCACGTCACAAATTCCTTGGTCCAATTCTTTTGTATGTATATAAATTATGGCACATGTTCCTCAACAAATATATCCTGGGAACTGAAGTAAGACATTGTGCTATGTGCCATGATGCCACTATTTTCCTTAGGTTACCTGTTTTCATGTATCATCTTGTTTATGCTACAGCTGCTATGGAGCCATGAGAGACAGAAGGAATGGGAAGAGGCACCTCCATTTGCTGAAGCCTAGATCTCTTCCTCATCTGCCAGCCTATGTCTTAGTTATTGGTGAATACTAACCTGTGTGGCTGCTTTTTCAAACATCATTTGTTTGTTGAAAGGCTTCAAATCATCTATATTGATTGGTTTGGAAAAAAGTAACTAAAAGTTGTGTATGGACATTGCAAACAGGACTTCTTTATCATATTGAGAAAGTAAGGGGTTAAACCAACATCAAGACTTACATAGGAATGGTGAAGATTGGATGCTTAGTCATGCTGGTGCAGAACAAGCATAGCAATTCATAATGAATCTCAGTCTGAAGACAAGAATATTAAAGTTTGTTCAGTAGCCCTGAAGGCTTACTCCATGTATGAGCATTATAAACACAATAGATTCCTTCCAATGAACTATCTAATTTCAAGTTTCAGCAGAATCACCATTTGGAACCTATTTTGTCTGATTTTTGCTTAACAGCTTTTTTACAGTTAGAAAAAGTGAAAGCAGTGAGAAGACACAGGAAGGTTATAAGTAGATGATGATGTCTGGATTCCCCATAAAATGCCATTAATGAGGAAGGGTGATGGCACAATAAGAGCTTCACCCTAAGCTGCAGCACAGCACAGCTGTGAGTGTCCGCCCCCCCCCCCCCACACACACACGAAGACAATGGATTAATAAAGGCAGTTCTTTCTTATGTTCCCATTGAGATTACCAGGCTACTTCAGAGAGAGCAACAAGTAGTTTCAGAGGCAATAGTTCCATTATTTTGCTGCTTCAGACATTTAATGAGTATTAACAGGCACCACCTTCATTTGGCATGTTGTTCTTCTGCATAGTTTGTTGATGACACCCTTCAAAGAGAACCCATAGGTTTGTCTCCAATATGTTCATACCTGTTAATTAGCTTCTCCTAAGATGTTCCTTGAAATGCATTAGTTCATCACAGATTTATTATCTTAAGTGATGAACATGGTGTGCTTTACAGATCAGAGACAGGAAGATTTGAAGAGATTGGTTCTTGCATTCTCCCTTTTCAAAAGAGTACGCCACTTACTCAAAAATCAAGCTTTTTCCTATGTGTGACTAACATTTGCATAAAGCCCAGCAGATTTCAGCATGAGCAAACAGCTCCAAATTCACTGTCATCTCACAATTTGCTACCTATCCGTTTTATAAGCACTATGTAATTCCAGTAGTCCAATAACATTTTTTGCAAGTATCAAGTAATTGTCTGAATTTTTTATGCTTTTACATTCAACATAGTAATCAGGGTTAATAATTATAATGATAAATATAATGAAATTTGGGGAGATTTTGTAAAAGCAGTACTGATGGAAGGTAAAGGTTGTAAGCCTAATCAAGATTATATGAATTTTTTTGAGGGGATATGGGTATAATTGAAGTATACTATATACTGTTGTTATAAAATATGAACTGAAATGGAGGTATTATTGGCCTCCTGGTGGTGGGGGCACAGTGTTATTTACTTCTTTACTCATTAGCTTGGTTTTATGTATTATATTATTGATATTTTGAATGGTACATATTTGTACTCCGGATGTTTGTATTTATGGTTTTATTTTTTTTCTCTCTATTTAAAAAAAAAAATGGCAGGAGGAGTCAAGCAAGAACTTTCCCTGGAAGTAAAAATGATGAAACTGAGGCTGTCATCCTTTGGGCAAATCATGAGAAGGCAAGACTCATGGGAGAAGACAATATGCTAGGGGAAGTCAAAGGGAGAAGAAAAAGAACTACTATGACATGGATCCATTTTATGAAGAAAGCCACAACTTTGAATTTACAAGAGCTAAGCTGAGCTGTCAAGGGCAGGATATTTTGAAGTCATTTATTTATAGTGTCATCATAAGTTGGAGACAACTTGATGGCATGTCACAACAACAATGCTGAGATTCTTGACTTTTTTATACCATAACATTCACATGTCCAGTCAAGAGCAATTATAGTCAACCAACTGCATTGAATTATCAGTGATGTATTTTCTGTTACATACAACTATTCTTTAATGGACAGGTCTAAAAATTCTACAATTCAATTTTCACCTAGAGATACAGAATATTTTTCAAAGACCCCTCTACTTTGACCCACACATACCTTCATGCATAGCCTCATTTCTTAAGGAAGCTTTGATTTTTTTCATATTTTCAAAACAAAATTGAATGTGTCATCAATGAACTTCTGAACCTGCTGATACATATAGAATATTTTCTGCTGACCAAAGTCTTCTCTCAGTTTATGTTCCTTATTCAGTCCCACCCCTCCTCTTACAGGTGCAGGGAACTTGTTTAAGTCCCATTGAAATAAAGAACTATTAAAAAAACAATAATTAAGCAGGCATTTTTTCCTGGTTGGGTAACACAAATGGCTGCTTGTAAGATGACTGACATTTTAAACATATTTAAATTCTAAATAGCAAAACCACAAGATGAACTCATTTTTTTCACTTTTACAATCATTTGTCTTTCATACTAACTTTGATTTACTTAATAAAACTTCCACTGCATTACAGAAACCATTCTGAGACCATTACAAATATTGAAAGTGGAAAATCATACTATTAATTGTTGGTGCATGTTGCAAACATGGCACAAACTTTTCAATAATTGTTAATATAGGGACATTTTTTATCCGAAACTGGGTTGTTGAATTTAATTTGCATTTCCCTGAACTACCTCTCTCCTCTGCACATCATTGAAGCAATGTTCTGAGTTGGCACACAAGTGTCATCTCTGTATATGCTTAGTATTCCATTTCCTTAATTATTAACTAAAACGTGCTTTGATAAGGATTGGAATAAACCAACAATTCCAGTTCAACCAGTACACTATGATATGAGAAATTCCTGAAAATTTAAAAAACCCAAATAAATGAAACTTTTCCCTCTCTGCTGGGCAAGGTGCAATTGCACCAATTAAAAAGGTTACATTATTAAAAGCCACACTTTAATACTTACTAACTCCAATTGTATGTACTTTAAATCTGTATAATTTCTAATCCAAGCAATCAAAAGGATTATCTGTATTGCAAGGCTTTGTAATAGGTATCTGAAAGTCAAATGCTTCAAAACATAATGCCAACCATTGAATAAGGGTATTCTATTAAAATTTGATGAAAGCCATTAAAAGACATTAAAATTATCAAATCTATACACAACAATTTAGGCCTGCCATGGTTTGATAACTGAGAGCATTCCATGGACTTGCAAACTCTGCATTCTTTTTCTTTTTACCACTGATGTCATTCCCTGCTTGGGGAAGAATTCATCTGAGAAGAAGAGGAGCCATCTCTGGGGTTTCTCCGCCATCAAGAGCCAGACATTGAAGTCAATGTCTAGATGAATGACAGAAGAAACACAGGACAGGTAAGAAGGAAAAGGCAACAGAAACAAGGTCAGAAGCCTGAATGCAACTTTTCAGCAACTATCACATAGAGACAAAAAGAACTACTACAATGATCAGTGTATTATTTATTTATTTGAACCATTTTTATCCCATACTTTGCAACAAACCTCAGGATGGCTTACAAAAATAGTAATATAATAATACAATTAAAACATTCAGTAATAATGCGACATGAACAACATTTCACACTAAAGAAAAGGAGGAAAGAAAGGAAAAAGAAAGGGGAAAAATGTGACTGTAAAATTATTAATTATTATTAAATTTTTGATTATATTTAATTTTATTCCAATTTTAATTATATTTAATTTAATTTTAATAGCAAAAAAAAGGAGGGGAAAGAAGCAACCTCTTTCAGAAGATCCAAGACAGCAAAGGGAAATTCAAACCTAGATTAGGAATGCTTAAAGACAAACAGGGGGGCACACTATCTGACTGGGGATGGGACAGGGTGGGGGAGGGGGAGAAGACTTTATAGGAGAATGATACAGAAGAAGTGAAAGCCTGACAGACTCCTTCAAAGAGGAATCCTATGAGGAAGAGCCTACAATATTAGAATGCAAAGTGAAAGCTGCACTGAAAGCACTAGGAAGGAATTGAGCAGCCAGAATAAGTATGTTACCAATAGCAGCATTCTGAACCGCAGAGACTAAATTAGTCCAAATCATGGGATCATACAGCTGGAAGAGGCCTGGCAGGCCATCAGGTCCAACCACCTGCTCAGTGCCAAACTCAAGTCGCCCAACCTGGCCCAACCTTGCTTAGCTTCCAAGATTAGGCAGGTTCAGGCATTTCAGGCTAGTTCCGATACTAACAATACTAAATCCTAACAAGAATATGCCACCAAATAGGAAAAAATACAAAAATGGCACTCAGACTGGAAAAAATCATTATATACCTCAATCCCCAAGAAAGGAGATGCAAGGACCATTGCACTGATTTCCTATATAAGCAAAATTATGTTCAGGGTGTCACAAGACAGAATACTACCCTGTTATCAAGTGAGAAATGCTGGATGTCCAAGCTGGATTCTGAAAAGAAAGAGGAACTAGAGATCATATTGCAAAGCCTTAGACTGCAAATCACAAGCAGCTATGGATGGTGCTGAAAGAAATATTGTGCCTCAGCACATGGTTGTCCTGATGCATTACCTATATCATGGACAAGAATCTACAGAATATGCAGAAACAATAGGTAAAGGTGTCAGACAGGGATGCATTTTATCTCCTTATCTGTCCCGTCTGTACATAGATCAGAAAGAAAGCTGAATTAGGATCAAAGAATGGAGTGAAAATTGGTAGGACACATCAATAAAGAGGGACTGACATGAACATTAACAACATTATGACAACAGAATCATTACAGAGCTTTTCTATTAACAATGAAGAAACAGAAATTGTGAAAGAGTTTGCGTGTCTTGACTCAGTCATCAATTCGAGGGAAGACTGTAGTCAAGAAATTAAAATAAGTGAAGACTTGGAAAGACAGCACTGAAGGATCTAGAAAGCATCATCAAGTGTAAGGATGTTTCACTGGAAACCAAACAAAAATAATCTAGTTATATATTTCAGATCGCTATTTATGGGTGTGAAAGCTGGAGAGTGACGAAAGCTGACAGGAAGAAAAATTGTGTTTGAAATAAGTTGCTGAAGGATACTTTTGAGAATACTCTCGTGCAACAAAAAGACAAACCAGTAGGTCCTAGATCAAGCCAGAACTTTCCCTAGAAGCAAAAATGACAAAATTGAGGCTGCCATATCTTGGGCATGTCGTGAAAAGGCAAGACTCACTGGAGAAGACAATCATGCTAGGGAAAGTTGAAGGCAGAAGATGAAGATCACCAAAAATGAGATGGATCAATTCCATAAAGGAAACTATAGCCTTGAATTTACAAGAGCTGAGCCGAGATCTCAAGGATCGGACACTTTGAAGGGCATTCACTCATAAGGTCATCTTAAGTCAGAGATGACCTGACAGTGCATAGCAACCTAAATTAGCCCAGCTAGCACCTGCTCCCCATCAAAAAGCAGGGTATTTCAACCCAGTGTTTTGATTTTTCAGAATAAGAACTGGTAACACAACAGAGCAAGGAGTTATTTTGAGGTAGGATAACTGGACAGGATTCAAGAGCAGCAAAACTACAGCAGGCAAGGCAATAGAGCAAGGCACAGCAGGAACCAGATCCAACAAATGTTAACTATGAGATAGGAACTGGAACACACTGCAACTAGCAGGAGGACCTGCACTGCTGAGGTGAGATAGCAAAGCAGGAACCAGAATCAGATGAGGCACAAGAACTGGATCACAGCACAGGTAACAGGAAAACTTGTATCGCTAAGGCATCCAGTGAAGGGAAGAGCCTGCTCTTATGTAGCTATTCCCCCAGGTCTCTCATCTGGTGCTCATCAGGAGACTGAGCACTCCTGCAAATACTATGGTTGCCATTCTGGTTTTGGTTGCCAGATGAAGCCCTGAATTAGCCCAGATCCTGACACCTCCCTGAACTTGGATGCCCTTGCCCAACCTGGATGCTTGGTACAACTAATCTTACAGCCTGACATCTGGACTGGACCAGCTTCCTCGTTTGAAGCCTGGATTTGGCAACCTGGACTTGGCAACTGGCAGGAATGCTAAGACAGGGCCAAGCATGAGAAGTCTACAAACTGAAGAGGTATGGATTCTTCAGTACTTCATAGAATTGTAAAACAGTATTGATGCAAGGGGCCAATGGGTCCTATCCCCTATTCAGGGCAGGACACCTCCATGGCCATTGCTTCCATTGTCATACTACTCCATCCATCAGGGAGTTCTTCCTGATGTTTAGCCAGAACCTGGTTTCCAGTAACTTGAGCCCATTATTCTGCATCCTGCATGCTGGGATGCTTGAGAAGAGATCCTGCCCTGCCTTTTTGTGACAGCTTTTCAAGTACTTCCAAAGTGCTATCATTTTCCCCTTAGTCTTCTCTTCTCAAGGATAAACATGTTCAGTTCTTTCAATCTCTGTTGAAAGGGCTTTGTTTCCAGTCCCTGGATCATCATCGTTTCCCTCCTCTGAACTCTTCCCAGCTTGTCTGCATCTTTCTTAAACTAAGTCTAACTAGTGCTGAGTAAAGAGGAACTAGTGTTTCATGTGATTTGGAGATGAGATTACTATTAATGCAGTCTAAAATAGCATTTGCCCTTTTTTGCAGGTGCATCACAATGATGACTCAAATTCAACTTGTGATCTACAATTCCAATATCCTTCTCACTTGCAGTATTCTTGAACCAAGTATTCCCCATCTTGTAACAATGCATTTGGTTTGGGGGGTTTTTCCCCATAGATGTATAATTTGGCATTTGTCCCTACCGAATTTTATTCTCTTGTTTTCATCGCATTGCTTCAACCTATCAAGAACAGCTTAAATCTTCCTTCTGTCTTCCAAGGTATTATTTATCACATCTGGTTTTGTTTCATCTGAAAATCTGGTAATTGTTCCCTGCACTTCCTCATCAAAATCATTAATAAAAATGTTGAAGAATACTGGGTCCTGGATTGAACTCTGCAGTACTCTACTTATTACTTCTCCCCAGTTTGAGAAGGTACCATTGATAAGTAGTATTTGAGACCTATTCTGTAGTCAACTGTGGGTCCACCTGATAGTTGTTCTATCCACTTTTAGCTAGTTTAGCTCATCATAACCCTAACTCATCATAACCTTCACTGTTTCTTTTATATTTTAACAAAAGCAGTTTTGATCAAATATGAATTTCTATTTTTGCTGGGAAGTTTCATAATGAAGCACCAAAATCCATTTTCATGGATTTTTCCCCCATAATTTGTCTATCTCCAAGGTAAGTTTTACTTTGACTAAGTTTTCCAGCTACCATATCTTTCTTCATTTTCATAAAACATATTCAGCATTTTAAAAAAGCACCTAATCTGAATAAAAGAGAAACCCCTGGAAGACTATCCCAAAGAGCAGAGGACTGCTCAGAAAAACTCAAGGTTGGGAACAGTGCTTCAGCTTCAGAAAGGGCCATCGATTTGAGCACCAACACTACTGAGTAGTGTATGACTACCCCACACCAGCCTCTCACAGCCAGCATGGAAAGAACTGCACTGGCTGTCCTGTGATGTCAGAAAAGCATCTTGGAAGAGAAAAAGGGTGTGTTCTGGTTGGTGGGAAGCAAACCAGACAGGTCTTCTCCAGCCTCCTTCCCTCCAAAATGGTCTTGAAAGCTGACTTGAAAAACCTGTGTGGCAAGGTTCACCAAAGACAGAATGGAGAAAGGCAGGTTGCTTACTTGTAACTGATGTTCTTCAAGTGGCCATCTGTGCAGTCACACATATGGGGTGCTGCACCTGCACAGTGCCTTTGGCCGGAAGATTGCAAGCTAACAGTTTTTGGCGGGAAAGCTCCACTCCCCCTCCCCCATAGCCTATAATGAGCGGAGCGTCCGCCATTTTGTTCAGTCTTTGATGACCGAACGTACGCCCCCATGTGGAAAAAACTGTCACTACTAGATGAGAAAAAATCGGTACCGTGAAAAAAGAGAAAGCATCAGTACTGATGAATATGTCCACTCACCGACACCGAGCGTGGCCAGTGGGTGGGTTGTGTGACTGCACAGATGGCCACTCGAAGAACATCAGTTACAGGTAAGCAACCTGCTTTTCTTCGTCGTGGCCTCTGTGCATCACACATATGGGTAGATTAACAAGCTTACCATAATGGAGGAGGGGAGGTGTCCTCAACAAAGAACAGATGAAAGAACGGCTCTGCCAAAGGAGCAATCTTGTCGAGCCCGAACGTCTACACAATAATGTCTGGCAAAAGTGCAAGGTTTCGCCCAAGTAGCAGCTAGACATACATCATCAATCGGGACTCCCGATGCGAAAGCAGATGAGACAGCAACAGCCCTAGTCGAATGGCTTCGAGGAGCTGTGGGTAATTCAATCTTAGCCAGTTGATAAGATAAAGTGATAGTATGGACTATCCACTTGGAAAGTCTCTGCGGAGTGACTGGAGCGCCTTGATCTCTGGTAGAATATTTAATGAATAGACTATTTGAGCGCTGAACAGATTCCGTCCTAGATCTGTGGAAGGCTAAGCAGCGCCGAACGTCAAGTGAGTGCAGTGACCTTTCTAACAGAGTTGACGGAGACGGAAAAAATGCAGATAAGATAATATCCTGTCCCATATGAAAAGATGTGGCCACCTTAAGAAGAAAAGATGGATTGAGCCGCAAGACGACCTTTTCTCTGTGAAAATTCAGGTAAGGAGGGTCTATGTGGAGAGCGCAGAGCTCACTGGCCCTTTGGGCCAAGGTAACCGCCACGAGAAACGCTGTCTTCCATGAAACGAGACGTAAATCGACTGTTGCCAATGGTTCGAAAGGAACTCTTGTAAGCACTTGCAAAACAACAGAGAAACTGCAGGTAGGCATTACTGGCCTGATTGACGGATTAAGATTATGAAGACCCTTAAGAAACCTCTTAATAGTAGGTTGAGAGAAGATGGGTGATCAGTCCACCATGCCACGATGAGAGGCGATTGCCGCCATATACACTTTAATTGAAGATGGTTTCAGTCTGGAGTGGTGCAGTTCTAATAGGAACTGAAGGATTTGATGTAACGATGATGTAAATGGAGAGAACGAACAAGACTCGGCAAAGGTGGAAAATCGTCTCCATTTAGTTACGTAGGACTTCTGCGTAGATGGCTTTAAAGCAGAATCAAGGATGTGTTGAATATCCGGATGAAAGGTTGTTGGATTCGATGGATCAATCCACGGATCCGATGGTGCTGGAGGAACAAAAGAGAAAGTAGCGCTGAACCCAGCGGATTCGAAGGCACTGAACTCAGCGGATTCGAAGGCAGGATTCGAACCACTTGACGTTGCCGTCGATAAAGATGGCGCAATGTCAGCTATTGGATTCGCCACGCTGTTAGGTTCAACGATAGTAAATCTGGATGGCGAAGCGTACCGTCCTGTTGGGTTACGAGGTACAGAAGCAGTGGAAGATGAAGGTATTCCCTGTGAGAGATGTCGAGCAGTGTAGCAAACCAAGGTTGGCGTGGCCACCAAGGAGTAATTAGTATCCCCGTGGCCCAATCGTGTACTATCTTTGCTATCACTCTCATCACCAGAGGAATAGGCGGGAAGGTGTAAAAGTTTAGGTTGTTCCATGGGATCATGAAGGAGTCCCCTAAGGATCCGTACCCGATTCCCGCTCTTGAACAGAAAGCATTGCACACCTTGTTCTGTTGGGTGGCGAACAAGTCCACGTCGGGGAACCCCCAGCGATGAAAAAGATAGTCACGTGTCTGAGGATCCAGCTCCCATTCGTGAGAGATGAACATGCACCTGCTGAGGAGGTCCGCTTCCACATTGTCTGTACCAGCCAAATGGACTGCCATTAGTGTAATGTCTCTCGAAATGCACCAGTCCCAAATCTGCATAGAAAGTCTGGCCGGAGTCGGGGACTTCGTTCCGCCTTGTTTGTTCAGATAAAAGACGGTGGCTATATTGTCCGAAGTTATCTGAACGACCCGATGTTGGAGAACATCCTCGAAAGAACGTAGGGCTTTGAATACCGCCAACAGCTCCAGGAAGTTGATACGATTCGTGGATTCTCGATGAGTCCACGTGCCTGGGTATATAGGCCGGAGCATACTGCTCCCCATCCCAGAAAAGACGCGTCGGTACCGAGGGTTATCGATGGGCATCGGAGCCTGAAGGGAACCCCAACAGTCAGATTGGCCAGGACCGACCACCAGAGTAGAGAATGGAGCACCGAGGATGGGATTCAAATCAACTTCGACAGTGAGTCTCTCTGTGGGTGGAACATCTTGTTGAAAAGTAGTTGTAAAGGACGAAGCCGAAGTCTGGCGAGGATGCGAGGAGTCCTTCCCTAGACTGGGACACCAGAAGCCAGTCATCAAGGTAAGGGTAAACTTGTATGCCTTGGAGGCGTAGGACAGCGCAGACAGGGGCCATACATTTGGTGAACACTCTTGGAGTGGTGGCCAGACCGAAAGGTAGAACCGTAAATTCGTATAAATGGGGTGCAACAGCAAAACGAAGGAAACGCCTATAACTCGGGTGAATCGAAATGTGGAAATAGGCGTCCTTCACATCCAATGAGGTGAATCAATCCTCCTTCTTTAGCAGCGGCAAAATATTTTGAAGGGTGGTCATTCGAAACTTTTTTGTCACGATAAATCGATTCAGATTTCATAAGTCCAAAATCGGACATAGACCACCATCCCGCTTCGGGACTGTAAAATATCTGGAGTAGAATCTGTGAAGTCCGTCATGTTGAGTTATTTGACGAATCGCTCCTTTATGAAGAAGTTGTTGCATTTCATCGAGCAATACCGGCGAGCCTGATGTAAACCGGATCGGACTTGATGGAGGAACGATGTCGAATTCTATCCGATAGCCATGCTGTATGATGGATAATACCCACCGGTCAGATGTAATGGACTCCCAAATGGGGAGTCGGCTTTTCAGCCGGTCCCCAGATGAGAGGGGGGTGGGTATGGAAGGGATCAGAGGAATGGTTCGCCAGTCCCGTCAACACTGATACAATTGTCTATAGGATGGACGGGTCCATGCCCACTTACGCCTAGTTTGAGTCTGAAGCTCCATCCACTGGGCCGTCATGCGAGACTCGTAGAGTTTCTTCAGCTTGTGGTCAGTTCTGGAGTGGAAAAGCCCGGACCCGTCAAAGGGCATTTCCTCAATCTGCCGTTTAGTCTCCTCCGGGAAGTTGGAATTCCTTAACCAGGCATGTCTGCAGAGAGAGACGGCACTGACCAAGGCTCTCGAGTCCGTGTCCACATGATGCCTGGCTGTGGACAACTGCTGGACAGCGACCTGCATCGCCTCCTTGATAAGCACCTTCACCAGATCACCCTGGTGGTCCGGGAGGGTAGAGACGATGTTGTGGAGGCGTTGCATTATGAAGAATTGATACCTCTCCAACGTCGCCTCGTAGTTGGAAATGCGCAGCCCCAGGCCTGAGGCTGCGTAGACTCGCCTGGCCAGGGAGTTGATCTTTCGGCCCTCCTTGTCCCTAGGTGCGGTGTGGCCTCTCGCCTCTCTGCCCTGGGAAGACTCCACCACGACTGAGTTGGGCTTGGGGTGGCGGAGGAGGAAGGGAATGTCCTCCTCCCGAATCCGGTACATGGATTCGTACCTCTGAGACGTGGGTTGAGGGTGAGAAGTCAAGTCCCAGGGTTGCATCATCGCCTGTCGTAAGGTGGTGATCAACAGCAGGACGATTGAGGTGGACTGCTCCCCGCAGACGTCATAAAACCTGTCCGTAGTGGGTCCCGGACGCTGGATGGCGTCGATGTCAAGGGACTGGACAAGCCAGGACATCAGCTCCGTGAAGGAGACATGTGATTCATCCGGTGACGCAGGGCCCTGGGAGGTCACAGCGACATCAGGGGAGGTTGAATCAACCTCCAAATCGTTGGAGTCAGCACCATAATATGGAGGAGCCGATGACGAGGACTCCACCGGAGAGACAGACCGGCTACTCTCATCCCAAGGAGGTATTGGGGATGCGCGCCTCGGGCCCGAGGACAGTGGACGGTCGCGGGAAGGCGGTGAAGACTGACCCCTAGGTGTGGGATAGTACCCGACTGAGTGCGGATCGCCCCAGGCTTGATAGTAGGAGTGGTGCCATCCCTCAGAGCACTGTTCCATGGAGTGACTCCTTCAGCTCCTAGGCAGGGACATCTCCACATCTGCCTCCATTGTGGCTGCAGGCATAGGTGTGGGCGACCTAGCCCTGGGGGGAGAATCTTGAATTTCCCCATCAGAAATTGACCCCCGCTGTAGAGTTGGAAGCGGATCATCAGGAAGGTCAGCCACACAGCGAGGGGACCCTTGAGGGGTAACCCTCATAGCCACCTGAAGCACCGGATTGGGTGGAGTCGGTACAGTGACTGCCGCCGGTACCGAGGGGGCCGTCAAACCCGAGTCACGGTGTTGAGAGCGCTCCGGGTCCTTTGACTTTTTCGCTGGTTTCGGAACCTTCTCCTTCCTGGCTTTCTTTGCTGAATTGTCAGTTTCAGCATGCTTACGCTTCTTGTGCTTTTTCTTTGGAGAAGCAGGTGGAGCCCCCATGGTAGACGCGCCTTCATCCGAAGGGTGTGAGGGTGGAGCCGCCGTAGCAGAGCCAGGCTTCGGAGTAACAACGAGTGGGTCAGACTGCATGAGAGCCCGATCCCACAAGTGCCTCCGCAGGTGATTCTCACGGCAGTGAGAGCATTTGTCAGTCCTATGCCCTTCCCCCAAGCAGAGGAGGCATAGGTCATGTGGGTCGGTCGAAGACATCTTAGACATCTTAGACCCGCATTCCACGCATTTGCGGAAAGCTGCTTGCTGCGCCATCGCAAGAAAGGAAAAAATAGGAGATAGTGCAGAAGGTAAGAATATATTTTTGGTTTTTTTTTTTTTAGAAGATCGAAAGAGAAGGTAGAACGATAGAGAAGTATGAAAACTAACAAGAACTATAAGAACTAGCAAGAACTATAAGAACTAGCAAGAACTATAAGAACTAATAGGGTATAACAATAGGGAGAGAACAATCGAGAACAAGAACAAGCTAGACGAACGGTCAGAGCGAGAGCGAAAGCAGCACGAGGCACAGCGAACGGCAGTCGCAAAGACTGAACAAAATGGCGGACGCTCCGCTCTTTATAGGCTATGGGAGAGGGAGAGCAGAGCTTTCCCGCCAAAAACCGTTAGTTTGCAATCTTCCAGCCAAAGGCACTGCACAGGCGCAGCACCCCATATGTGTGATGCACAGAGGCCACGACGAAGAAGCAAAGATTCCCTCTGCTACCGTTGGCTTCAGCCTGGTAGGGCAAAGGATCCTTGTAAGTTTAGAGGTCTCCAAGCAGTGAGAGTGCAACCAGTAGGACTGAACCATATGAAAGTCCTTGCCTTAACAGCAATTATTTTTCTAAGATTTGTGAAGGACCCTAAACTATGGTCCCTATACTGAATTTCAAGCTTATAATGTTGTATATCCTTAACTTATTAAACTTCTGTCTCCTTGCCTTCTATCTCCTTGTCCATTTTTCTTGTTTTTCCCCTTTTGTTGCCACTGTGCTGAATTTTAGGCTGCATGCTCTTGGTGGCAGAACCATTTTCTTCTACTTCTTTTTAAAGTAGCATGCATGTAGCCCAATTTAAATTTAAGAAACAGCAGCTGGTGTGTGGTTGGTTCACTGAAGGGGAAGTCCCACTGACACTGTTCTGGCCCAAAAAAAAAAAAAAAAACTTGAAGACCACACTGTCAAAAATCTTAACAGCTGCACAATTTGCTCCAATTTATTTGCAAATACAAGCGACTGCGAACACCCAATGCAAAATTTAAATATCTCTGTCAGTCTTGGAACATAAAGAATGTTCTCTTATTTCCTGGACAATAAGGCCTATTTCAAAGTCAAGTGAAAGTTGTGTTCCATGTGGGACACGTTTCCTTCCAAATGCCAAATATGCTCCAGAGAGACCATTGACAGATTATTACTGTTGTGTTCAGATACTGCACTGTTCATATATGTTATGAAGCCACAAACTCACTGGGTGCCCTTTTTCGCTATACTGACCTGCCTTACAGTGTGGCTGTTAATGATAACTGCAATGTATATGCTTGTAATAAAGGGTTATTCGTATTAACAATGATTATGAGCATTCTGGGGCATCACTTGATTCCCTTCTTTCAATACAACCAGGTAAAGTGAATTACCCAAGACATCAGGAACAGGTCTGCGCACAACCTGGAATTTTGCAAGTCAAAAGTCCCATTTTAGAACAGGACAATTGCCAAATAATTGCCAAATGCTGCACTAATTAATTCAGAATATTGCATTATAAATATAAATCAAAATCCCACTTCATTTCTAACATTAAATCGCCACTTACCAGAATATGCATTTGAAAGGCATACAAGCCCAATTTGTAGAGGAATGCAAATTCATTGTGGTGGCTATAGCCAAAATATAAAAAGGCCCTTCACCTTTTGATGCACGAGCATCAAATACTACCCTCAGGGAACAGCTAAACCTTTGAAAATATGTTACACAGTTTCAGCACAAAAATGCATTTCTTTAAATGTTAATGATTTATGAAGAGTAAGGAGTGCGGCTCTACTGAGAATAGTTATCCAATTAGAAATGGTACTATCAGGTGCCCCAATATTATAAAACCAGAAAGTTCTGAGTAGCCTGATATCTAAGATTTCTTGCTTGTGTTTGTCAGAAACCTATTGCACTCAACAGCTAAAGCAATGTATCATTGGTGCTTAGACCTGTACGGTCACTCTCAGCATAAGTGAATGTTGTTCCAGCTGAGCCACACACATTGTTTGAACTCCCACTTCAGGTGATCTTTGAGGTTCAACTGGCAAATGTACAGGAATAGTATTTCCCTCCTTTCACTTCTGAACTCCTTATAAGGACTAGTCTGAACTGATGTAAGTTTAAGGAAAATGATGCAGGTTGTTTTTCATCCCAGCAGGTAATGACTGCATTTACCCACAGCTCTGTGAAGACTGGCTTTGCTCATTTTATCCTCTTAACTTTTTGAGCTGTAGTGTGTATTTGGGTTTGATAGCTATCTTGAGGTGTTTGTGAACCGTGTGCTTATATAAGTTGTTAGAATGCTGTACATCAACCATGACAAATTCTTCTTCAAAATAAAATTAGGGCTTTTTCCTTCCAATTGTCAGAAATCTGCAAGACTGTACATGTTAATGTTGTGATGCCCTCTGCTGTTAAAGTGTGCTGCATACTCTGGGTGCTACCATACCACGCAGCAAGAATGTCTGACCCTGACAGATCTTAAAATCCAAAATTTAATAAATAGCTTTAACTGGGCAAAGCTATGAAAGCCCACACAATTTACAATTATGGTACTCTGCTTAAAATGTGAACCAGTGTTGAGTTTGCCAAGTCACTGTCAAGAATGAATGCAACTGTTAGAAGCCATGCATTTGAAAAATCCAAGTACTGGTACAGTGATCCATAGCAGGTTAATCATTTGGATAGAAGTCTGACATCTAACACTGATTAGAAGGATTGCCAAGTCCTACCAAATTAATATTTATCTTCAAGTTTTGCCAAAGTGCAGAGCATTTATTGACATATAGAATATTTGCTGTTTCATGGATCTCCTAGACAGGAACTTGGATACATATGGCTAAATATTTCTTGTGTTTCTTTCCAGCAATCCATGCCAAAAGAATATTTGAATAAAACATCATATACTAGCAATCTGGGTAAATGTTTGAAGATGGTAATCAGTGCAGGGACAGAAGCATTAAGCAGGGTAGAACTTCTACCAACTTCCTTTGCTTCAAAACACCAAACCCAACACTACACAGGTTTACTCTACAAAGGGGTATCGCAGAATCAAGATTTATATTGTTGTCTTGGTTTATCTATTCTCAAAATAACTTTAACTACTACCTTCATTTGTTTTTGTTTTTTAGCTTCCCTAATTCTCAGATTTGCAAAAGAAAGTTTCATAATTTTTCATCCCACCACTCTGCAATTGCAGATGACCAGTTATGAAGGACTAACAATGGGAAACTTGGTCTAGGTGATGGACGGGGGCAGTGACTGCTGGCAGTTATTTGACCTGTCAAAAAGAAAGTGCCCCCATAAACCAAATACCTGGAAGGTTTGAATGTTCCACAGATGCTAGCATCTCAAGGACACTTATAAAACTGATAGGACACGTTTCCTCCACAAAAACAAATAAATAAAAAACAGAAACCTGCTGCAAAAGAGCCAGTGTGGTGTAGTGGTTAAGAGCATGGGACTGGGACTCAGAGGATCTGGGTTCTAGTCCCCGCTCAGCCATGGAGCCAACTGGGTGACTTTGGGCCAGTCACAGACTCTCAGCCCAGCCTACCTCACAGAATTGTTGTTGTGGGAATAAGATGGAGGAGGAGGAGAATGATGTAAGCTGCCTTGAACCCTTTGTAGGAAAAAGGCAGGAAATAAATAAATAAATAAATAAATGAGGTGAATGAGCCACCATCCCTTTCTCAAGCAAGAATAATTTTGGTTTTGTAAGCCTTTGGAAGGTCAGTTTCTGACAGCTGTCAAATGTTTGCAAAGGATCAGCTTGCTTACTTGTACCCCCAGGGTTGCAGTGGACTGAATGGGTAGCTACTGGACTTTGCAGGAGACATGGTCTTGGTCCATTACCTATCCCCACTTTCCCACTGCCACTCCATCCTAGCTGTAGTTATCTACAGTTGCCCAAGGGTGGGAAGAAAAAATAAGTTTTTCACGAATATTTGTGAAAATAGAGGGATGACTTTAAAAAGAACTTGCTAACTTTGTTGGGGCACCATAGGAAGATTGAAGGCATCTAAAGGGAGGTGTGTTGCAAAAGCTACCTCATCAGCTTGCTTTTATGATCTGTCCAAAGAAAGCCCAAAAGGGTCTGTAGTGGCAGCAAGAGGGAGTCTCATTTCATTCCTGTCCCCGATACCCATGGGAGGATGAAACAGGGAGGAGATACCTGCCCACAGTGTGCCCAGTCACATGTCAGATGCCAAAGGAATAGGGAAGCCTATCATGTCATGCAAACCCTGTTCACTGGGTTGAATTCTAAGATGTCGATTTAAGGATTTTCACACAATGAAATGTTCCTTTCTTCAATCCCTTAGGTCTACTTGCAATCTCCAAAAAGTCTATCAAGAGCAGGACAACATAGTCCTGGTGCCCAGGTATTCTAGGCTTCCCATTGTTAAAATATTTAACCCAAGATTGCTGTGAAGTAAGTTAGTAGGTGCTGAAAACTGCAGGATCAAATGAGTAATTTAGTGTGCTGGAATCCAAACCCCACTTCTGCCTTGCACTGCCTTTTGCTCAGGGTAATTGTTTTTTTGCCAATATCCCCATGGTGGCATACAATATCTAATACTCTCCTCCAAGGGAAGTTCAGAAGGCAGTAAGGAAGAGGGTCTCTTTTTGAGGGCCATCTGTGAAGCCTGCCTGGGACATCATCATCATCTTTTCAGCCCCAAGTTAAAACTTTCTTCTATTGCAAGGCATGTGACATCATCTTAAATATTTTATTGCCAATTATTTTTGCTGCTTTACATTGTTTTAATTGTACATTTTAAATTTTGTTACGCTACCTTGAGGGTTTTTTTAAATTATTAGTAATATGCCTAGGGTGTGTTTTTTAGGTTACTATTTGGACTAAGGCTGTTCCTGCTGAAAAAGTAATCAAACAATGTTCATTAACATAACAGCTTGCTTAAGTTACTGTGATATTGTAACCTGCAAAGCTTTCTAACATGTAGTCTGACATATCAATGTATTTATTAAGCTAGCTCAGGCAACCTAAATAGATGAACTATAATTTCACCAAAAGAAATATACTAATACTGTATTGAAGCTAAAGGGTAAAAATAATTTTCAGGTTTTGCAATAGCTCTTAGTTTACACACATTCTCAAATATTAAAGTTTATTGAAGATAAAAAATAGAACCACAAGTGAACACAGTGTTGAATATGCATGCATAAATATTACATTTTATTGCTGCTATAATTAAATTAATGTGCACATGTCCAACAGAACACTGATTTCTATGATGAAGTAGTAAGATGCTGTACCACTGGAAAATATTAAACTACCAGGACTTTCAAAAATATTGTATAATGCACTTTCTGCACCATTTCACTCCCCGGCAAGACACACTAAACTTGTAAACTTTGATTGACAAGCTTTTAAAGTGCTGTAACTTGAGACATTAATCTCATACAAAAGCGTGCAAAAGGCCACATGCTTAAGAATACTTTAAGTTCCTTCATACTTTTGGAAGTTAGTGCTGGTGATAGTCTCCAAATCTGCAAGTCTCAGAACAGAGTTCCTACATTTAACCCAGTCAAATAAGATTACAGTTTTGTGTTCCATTATGACTTAGGCATTACTGTCATACACTGAAACATTTAGGAGTTAGCATTAAAGACATTAACATTTGTCAGAAGGCAGCTAGATGGTCAATACACACAGAAACTGGCAGTGGAATGAATATATTAACCTATTCCTAGACAGTACAAGGCAAAAGAGGAAAGAAAGATTCCTAGTACATATGGAACAGTATTTAACAGGATATAACCACTATAATAAATCATGATTTGCTAGTATGTATTGCAAATTTCAATAACTGGCATGCTGATTTCCTTGGGAAATCAGCACACTAGCTAATGCTATGATTGCCCTAGAGCAGTTTTCCTCAATTTTGTGCCTTCCAGACACATTTGGACTGCAACACTCAGAATTCCCAGTCAATGGCCCTGCTGGATGGGAATTCTCGGAGTTGCAGTTCAAGTGCCTCTGAAGGCCACCAGTGTCTGACCAAGTCCAGCATAATTTACATTACTTGTTGCACTGTTTGATACTACCAAAGATCACAATGCTAAAAATGAATTTCTATATATCCCAAAAGTTGCATTCTATTATACTAGTGTCTAAATCAAGGTAATTGGGTACATCAATTTTCAGATGTTCTAGTCATCTCCACCAAAATCTGAATAGGTTTTTTCAAAAGGACACTTTCAACAGAAACTTTCCAGAATAATTTCCTCTCAATGGCAAAAAGTACAGTGCTCAGCCTGAGAAGACTGTTCATCCACAGAAGTCCTATACTCAGATTAAGAAGCATGCCAACACTGTTAATGATAATGAAAATATAAGGTTTTTTACAAATAAGAAATGAAGGTATGATAAACATTGGCTTCTTTATTAATACAATCTTTTTAAAAATATATATTTATTCTAGCCTGTGACCTAAGCCCCCAGATTTACAGGCATACTTGAGTTTTCTGTGCAAGATAGTGAGCCATACAATTCAGCTTTGACAAATGAATATGTGCCAATATTTGCTGCAAGGAGGTTCATCTCCTATTTGATCCGACTGTATTTCTTACATGTCCAACTTCTACAAAATAAAAAGCTTACACATTTATGGTTGTTCTAAAAGAGAGCGAGACATAAGACTATTCAGAAGCTGCAGGGTGACTGTGCAGAAGCTGTAGTGTCCCCCTTTTCTCTAGAAATACTAGTACACAGTGATAATGTTGGTTCATATTTGGTTAAGGAAGAAAAAAAAACCTTCACACAATGCATTGCTACTGAAATTCACTACCACTAAGTATGAGAACTGCTACTGGTTCAAAGGTCAGATCTATTCATGGATATAAGGCATGAAAACTAAACTGATACCTCCATGTTTATAAGTAGTATGTCTCACTATCTGCAAAGACCCAAGAGTTGAACAGATGATTAACTTTATGTCCAGCTTGTGAATTTTCAGATTTTATTTATGGGTAGTTGGATGTATCAGAATATTTGATAATATGAATCCTGGTCTGCAGTTTTTATAATTCCACCGCTCAAATGCATTGACCTACAACTTTAACCTTTAAAAGGTTTTCCTCCCATGATAAAGAGGTGACCAGAATGCAGATCACAAAATGTTCTGGATTCCTAGAAGCCCCTGCCAACATGGCCAATGACCAAGAATACTGTGACATGAAGTTTAAAAACACATGAAGATCTATTTTCTGCCCACCTCTGACTTCGCAGGTACCTCACTCCAATTACAATTTCAGCAAAATCAAACCAATACACTTTTGAGAACATGTTACCTGAAAGATACATTACACAACTAAAAGCATAACCTGCATATATAATACTGATGACAAGACTCAAAGGGAAAAGCAACATTTTGTACTTGTTTCTATTTTTGAGATCAGCTGCAGAAAGTTTAAAGCATACTAGGTTTATTTACAAATGTCAAGTCTCTGGAAAAACATTATAGCAAAAAATGTAGTATGTAAGGTACATCCATTTAAAAATAGAAAATATACAAAATAATTTCTTTTAGCACCTTTGTCCAAGTAGCATACAATTCAGTCAGCCTAACAACTTTTGTGAGATTGGTGAATTTCACCATTTCTCAAGCATTCAAACTGCAGCTAAAATGATAAACCGCCCATAATCTGAGCCAATTTGTGAATAAAGTAATATAAGTTCATTTTCTCTAAAGGACAAGATTTAAACCAACATTCTGTGTTTTACTCAAGTCAATATTCATTAATGTATTTCAGAGCACAGCTTCACATTTTATCTTTAAGATATAAGCTTGGACATGCTAATAATTTTAATGAATTCTTTCTCCAAGTAATGGGTATGTGGCTTTATATCAAATCTTTAATATACTCAAGCACAAGAATTTTGCATAAAATATGCCACATTCATCATCAATCCTACACATTTTAGAACTATGAAATCTGGAAAAGGCTAAGGAAAGAGGTTTAAAATACATGCTAAAATTAAGGGTGCAATCCTAGAAAAATTGAACAGAAAAAGGCCTATATCTCCCAGCATGTCCCAGCCAATTATGCTGGAATGTATAGGCCTTTTATCTGTCTAAACTTGCATAGGACTGTGCATCAAGAAGTTTAATAGCCCAAATCTTAAACATATCTACTCAGAAGTAAACCCCAGTGGTACTTCCTCTGAGGTAAGCATTTATAGGCTTGCTGCTTTAATCACTTAGGGTAAGGAAACATGGTGTCAGTGTTACTCATAAACATCTTACCATTTATTTTTTCTGCTTTGCTCTGAATTTTTACTATTTAAGCCATAATCAAGCAAAGCTCTGGTAACTGAACTCTGCTTACCCAATGTCCTTCAGTCAAAGAAAACATGCAGCTAGGCAATCTTGGAAGTGCATTCCTGAAACATGACCCCTGTTGGTTTGTTCAATTAAGGCTTTCTGCAAGGTATCACAGGACTAGTCTAAATGGTACATGTACTGCCTAGCCCTGAACCAGATAGTATTCATTGTCTGCAATCCTATCCACTTCTTTGGGAGTAAATTCCACTGTATACAGTGGGACTTACTTCTGAGCTTAGTGATTAACAGGTCTTAATTTAGCTGTGAATAACTTTCCCATTGCTGTAAATGGGACTTAAAACTAACTTCAGCTGGACCAGAGCCAATCTATGAACCCCCAATTTTGTAGTACTCCTTACAGAAAAAAGAACTTTGTTTCTAGAGTAATTCCACCTGAACATATTCAAACAAGCATAAATGCAGCAAAGTAGCTCAAATATCTGAAAAAATTCATAAAGACTACAACAAATAGCTGCCAACAGCATACAGCAGCATAATATACCTCCATCCTAAGTGCAACAGGTTAGTACATGTCCGTTTTAATCTTATGCCAATAATTAACAATGTAATTTTAGATACTATGGACTAGACTGATAGTGCCATGAATTAAATACCCACTTGGTATCATGGAACAGCTTCCTGCTGCACTGAAACTTGTGCTTATAGCTATTCCTAACTTTCATGCTATCTTCTGTAACAGCTCAATTCTGTCAGGCTGCAATTCATTGGTCTTTTTCACACTAGTGATCTTACTCCATCCTAGCCATTTATTTTCTTTTTATGAAGATATTTAGTCCCAGATAAAAACTGGGGTTAGAACAGCTTACTCACATCAGCTTACACAAAGATTCATGGCATTTATTGCCTAGTATCCTGTTTCCCCAAAAATAAGACCTAACCAGAATATAAGCCCTAGCATGATTTTTCAGGATGCTCATAACATAAGCCCTACCCTCCAAAATAACCCCAGTTAAGATTGTCAGCCAGATGGACGCATTTAGTACGTCCGTTGAAACACAGTTCAGGGTTTGGAGAGTTGTGATATTCCAGAAGATGGAATGACTGTATTTGAATAAATGTAATTTTTGTACATGAATAAATGTAGATCTTTATTTGTGAAAAAATAAGACATCACCTGAAAAAAAGCCCTAGTGCATCTTTAGGAGCAAAAATTAATATAAGACCTGGTCTTATTTTCAGGGAAACATAGTATTTGTAAAAGCTCCCCCCGCACCTGGCACTCTCTGAACAGGTTTCAGCTTACATCAGCCCCAACCAATGTGCCCAATGATAAGGAATGCTGGACACTGTAGTCCAAAGCATCAGGAGAGCACCAGTCTAGGAAAGGCTGGTTTATGATACTAATGGCGATTAGCTAAAACACTATCCCAATAGCATTTTCTGATCTTTTAATCAAGGTATGTTATTTGTACATCTTCAGCACTCATGTAGTTATTCATAAATGGTAACACTCCCATTTTGTGAACCATTTTTTTCTTCCTCTCAAATGCTGCATTCTTACCTTTTTAGACTTGCTTCTTAGTGTTATTCCCAAGGATGAATGTGAATTTGTTACCATTCACAAGGACCCTCAAGGTTTAAGCTCAGTGTTTCTGTAACCACACCAACCTCCACCCACCATTTATGTTTAAACTAAACTACATTTTTCCTTAGAACTGTGATTTACAGACACATTCAAGTAATCATAGTTGTCTAACCTGCCATAACCCATGACCTGATACAATGCAAATGTCAGAGCAGCTTAAGACCCAATTCCAAAGGTCTATGTAGAAAAATAGTTTATAAAAACCAATAATAAGTTACCCATTTAGGAACCTTAACAGCTATAACATATGATGAAGTGAGAGTTAGACCAGGGTGCAAGATCTCTAGCTTTCAATTCCTAATGGCAACCAGAAATGTACAGCCAACAAGTCATTACACATGGTGCTGGACACACGTCAGGAAATTTCATTCTTAGCAAGAAGCACCAACACCCATGGGAATCAAAATTTAGTAAAAGCAAACTAGCCCCTCATCCCCCACCATAAAGCAGGTACTTGTTTCAGAATTCTTTTGGAAGTGCATATTTTGAGAAGGGTCAACCAGCAACACAGCCATATTTAGAGAAGAAAAAAGCTTATTTAGAATCTTATAACCATTTCATAAGGTTTTGTTGTAAGCACAAATGTCATGAATTTATGGACTGTGAAATAAACCCACAAACTCTGTATCTTCAACATATAATTTTGTCTACTTTAAAAAAAACATGCTGCTGGGACTTCTTATAATTTCAATAATTTTGAACAGCATTCCATCAATGCACATAGATCCACGCAGTTGACTACTGTTTCAATTGTAACTGATAGTGTGGTAATATTGTATACCAAGGAAGTGAGAGAGCTTACTGGCAGTTTTTCACTTTCTAAGGATATTAAAGACAAAGCCTTCAAGCTAAAGGCTTTTACTACAATAGCCTTATTTTTTCACACGATACTCTTATTCAGCAATTAAAATAAGCCAGCTTTGGGATTACTATTTTAAAGAGGCAACTGTGTAGTCAGCCTTTTAGTTAGGGAAGTATACACAACTTTTTGAAAGAGCACAACTGAAACAAGTTATTTCGTCAACTCTGAATAGAGACCAAGTTAACTATTCCCTAGAATGCATAATCAAAAGCTCAATAACTGAGTTGAGATTTTTATTCCACCAGTGATTCTATAATCCTGTATATAAGCCTAGCTAGCTATAGCAGTGCAGTGCACATATATTCAGCTGTGTTAGAGGAATTCCTGCATCAACTAAGATTCTTTCAAGAGTCACTATGGCTGTTGGTACCAATAGCTGTCTGTAGTTCTTAAGTATGCAAAAGAAAACACCAAACTAATTGGAAATATGGCACTGCTGCATATGCTCTTGTAAACTTCTCACACTAACAGCAAACCTGTGCATATCAGCCATAATTAAATTTAGGGCTTTCAAACTTTGAATTGACTCATAATATTACATACAGCTTATTTAAAAACCTGGAGGATTGTTCTGGAACAGTGAGGTAGTAGATATGACCAACCTCACAGAAAATTCACACTTCTCCAAAGTTGGTGTGTCCGGTCTCCTTGGCATGTTCTCTGGCTTCCACTTGCCCTGTTAATCCTTTCTGACACACCATACATCTCAATGTAAACCGATTTACATCAGTAAACTGTCTCTTTCTTCTGGCTTCATCTGCTAACTCCAAAGCTTGTGCAAGAACAACATCATCAGATGCTGAAAAAATTGTCTGGGGAGGAATGTCTGAGTTGGGGATTTTACGTTCAAGTGGATCATAGTGAATACCATCATAAATTAAAAGCACCCGTTTAGAATAGCCAGCATCTTCCCCAAAACGATCAATTCTGACTGTCTGAGTATCCACTACACAGATTTCACATTGATAGAATTTAGACAAGATGGAAACCTCAATTGCACCTCCCCATGTATCTTCTCTTTTGATCCATTCACAGTATTCCTGGTTCGTTTTCCCTAGTACTGCCTCACTATAGGATTCTGGATCACTTGCTACAATTTGTGCTATGAGATTTCTCATCTCTGGGGCACATCCTGGGTCATAAACCCCACCTTCTACCACATAGTATATGCTGGTAAACAGGCACGAGTTATCTGCTGGAACAACCTTCCTGGCAAGCACAGGCAGAGCTTCCCTGACCGAATTAGAAACAGTCCATTTTGTAACTAGAGGTGATTCAGTCTTGGGTTTGGTTGCATCTTCTTCAACTATTAGAGTATCACCTGTTAAGAAAAACAGAAGAAATAAAGAGTTGACTTAGTACAACTATTAAGAAAATGAACTAAAATACTTTTTCAAGTTTCAGATACATGTTTCAGAATCCTGTTGAAAGTACAAATGTTTTAAGAGGAGTCAGTTATCAGAAATTTTACCATGTTTAGATGCCAAAGGAGAGAAAAGTTTCTCTCTCATCTCTGACTCCCCCAACACCAAATGTGTAATGGAGCAATCATATTCCCCATGCTCTAAGGATAACCAAGATGCATAAATTACTTTCACCCTTCAGTTACACTCTAAATTTATTCATGGATATATAGATGCAATTCAGATTTGAATATGAGAATAAATGACAAGCCAAACAAAAGATAAAAACAGGTTATTGTAAGCTTCCATAAATAATCAAAATTGCAATGGACAACAATTTTTGTATTTTTTTCCAAAATACACATTAGTTTTAGAAACCATCAAATGACTCTACTAAATTGCCAGCCATAGTGACACAATAATCCTAACTTGCACAAGATACATAGAGAACACAGAGATCACATTTTTATTTTAAAAACTTTGCACTCACTGTTAGTATTCACAGGACAGTGGCAACTCCAGTATTCCAAGGGCATGTTGACAATTCAACACACATCTAGGTTAAAGCTCTGAATTTTAATTAATGGGTGGTGACAAAGGATGCCAATTTTAAGCAATTACAAAATGTCAAAACTCCTGGGTCATTACTTTGAAGTTTCCTGTTCTAAACAGGACAGAGATACATCCTGTGTTCTAAAAATACTTATAAAATTATATGGTTTTCCTTCTAAGATATCTTTTCACTATAGGGAAAAAGTGCACTATACTATTGTGTTCAATGAAATAGATATTTAAACTGAATTGAATCACTACAAGCAGTGCTACAATCAGTTACAATCAGTGCTACAATCAGTTACAATCCAGCTCTTTATCAGCTAGCAGAAACAAGGAAGATAGCAATATCTACAGGCTATTTAAACAGCTTTCATTTCTCTCTTGTAGAATATGAAATGTTTTAGTTTTTGCCTGTATTAAGATGTCCAATATAGCCCTCTCCATCCAAGTACCCTAAGTAGCTGAAGAATAATTTTGTAATCCTACTCTATATCCATACTATGCAGGACTTTTAACAGATACTTGGCATAGTAATAACTTCGGAAACTCAATTTGTTCATCATTTGGGTTTACATTTTTAAAAAGAAAATAGAACAGAAGGTTTAAAAATAAGCAATGTAATTGACCCCTTTTATAGGGCAGATCAATGGAACAAGATTCATAAATGCAAGCCTGCCCTGAGAATAAAAGATGCCCGGTCAAACACATCATCATCAATAGCAGCAATCTCTGTACTTAATCTCTATTTTTAAAAAGCTGCCGTAAGATAGGGGTAAACAGAAGTTTGATCAGGATTTACTAAAAAGTATTTAGGTAGATCCACAACGACTTCCAGTAGCTGGATGTTTAATAACAGTAAGAACAAAACGACTTTCCTCACCTAAATCAACTGAAATAAGAGAATCCTGAGGTGGATCCTGAAGTGACAATCATAATTATGAAAGCAAATTAGACCCAAGAGGTCTGGCATGTACTCTCCACTAAAGAGCTGTCCAGCCTCTGGCCTTACTCAATCCTTGTTCGTGAAATGAAGCAAAAATGGGACAGAAGAACACTCAAGATGCTCCCAGCCTGACATACATGCATTCGTGAGGAAGCCACGAACTGAACCTTCATGCAACTGTAGAATGGTGGCCATCCATGTAAGCAGTACTTCCCTATGAACAAGCCATTTCCAGGTAGCTCCCCCTCAAGAGGGAGCCAAGGCCCAACAAAAAGCCCCTGACGCCGACTCACCTGGATAAGCCCAGGTATCTCAAAACACGCACTGCTTCGTACCTGAGTGAATGCCCAGCTCTCCAAGGCACTGCTCACCGTCGCTGAGGTCGATGCCGCGAGGAGGGAAGCCGAGTAGCAGGCGTTGGGCCTGGACGGACACCCCGGTGAGAGCAGCAATCGCAGCTTGTAGCTCACCCAGGCGGGAATGGACCGTGAGTCCGGGAAGCGGGTAGGAACCACTCCGGGCTTTACAGCGCAGCCGCAACATCTTACCGCCCGGTACACAAATGTTCTCCCGGCGGCAGCGGCTGCCGGGTTTCAATACCCGCAACCCCACAGTAAAATGGCTACGGCTACCCAGCAACCCTTCCCTTCGGACATTGTATTGGTCGCATCGTCAACCTCCAACGCCCCCTAAACCAAAGTAACCAATCACATCCGTGGGCGAGCCTTTGGCGCACACTCAAAGCACCAAACATCCGTTTTGGTGAGGTCTGAACGCTATGTTTGTAGTGCGCTTGCGCAGAAAGGAGGGGCTGGGCTGAGCACGCTGTGACGTCTTGCTAGCTCAGCCTTCTTTGTCCTGCTTTATTACTGTTTTGTAATGGAAGGCGCCGCTAGGCTGAGCCTCTTCGCGCATGCGCTTATAGCGAGCGAGGCAGGCATGGGGGAACATGTTACCCTTAAGGTTGCATTTGCTCTTAAAAGTAGCCGAACCCTAGAGAGACTTTTTTTTCCGACCTGCGTCTTCTTTGTGGATGGACTTTTTTAAGCCGGACGTGAATGTGTATTAGATAAGATCGGCAAATTCAGTGCGCATGTTTTGCGCGCATCCATAGATGAGTGGAATGAGCTGTTCTCTCCCCCGCTATTGTAACTGTGGGAAATACATTTGTAATATGCATTTATGCGCTAATCTGCCTTTGGTTCCAATTCCCTAGGCAGCCCTCCTTGGTAGGCTGGGGCATTCTGGTGATTGTAAAGGGCATATGTCTAGAGGGCACACGACTTTCCTCGCTGTTCTGCGTTTGTCTGTCAGCGGTGGTTTAAGTACCGAAAAACTGGACTCAGGCCAAGACAACCAAATAAGTAAATAAATAAAACCACTAGTTTGAATATGCCATTTTAATATGTTCTAAAATTTCTGTGTGTATGCTGGCGTGTCTGTCTTCAAAGGACGCTTTCTCCTAATGACTGCCCTATTTATAAAGGAGGATGTGTGACCAAGGGAGAGGAGGGCATTTGGTTTCAGAAAAACAAAAATAATCGGAAATATTTAAGCGGGGGCAGCACCTAATGAAGCCCATGTGGGCAAAAGCCTCCTAATCCAGGGGGATCAGACGCGACAGAGCTCATCAGGGTGCCTGTACCTTTTAGCAAGTGCCCATGGACAGCGGGCTATTGGGCAGGTGGCCTCCTAGAAAGTCGAGGCTCCAAATGAAAGCTCAGGGGTTCTAGCCCTAGCGGGGCAGCGCTTAACATCGCCTCTGCCTTAACTTCACGCTCCTTCATGTTCCCAGCGCTTCCCCGCGTGCCCTTCGCGTCGGGCTGGCATATCCGCATCTTCCCGTGGCCCTCCCGCCTCTTTCCGCAAGGCGGCTGGGAGGGAGACGCTGCTGCCGCCTGCACCAGGATCTTTCCTGCGCCTGGGCTGGATCTGCCTTTTTGATCCTCGCCCGCCGGCCGCCCTGCCTCTTGGGGAGCGGAGGGACCGGCTCCCCTTCAGCGCGCCAGCTGCTGGACTTGCGCTCTCTCGTGCGGGCGCCCTGGGGACTCCCGCAGGTGTGCGCCGGGAGGCTGGCGACGAGGGACTGTTTCTGAGCGCGGATGAAAACCTCGCCGCCGTCAGCTGCTCGCCCGCCTGTCAGGCTGTGAGCGGTCGCACCTGCTTCGCGCGATGGCTCTGGAGCGGTCGCAGGAACACCCTCTGGCCTCCGCGGTCCTCGGGGTTCTGCGTGGGTGACAACGGATGAGCATAACGATGAACTGCGTTCCGTACACAGGTTGCTAAGCTTTCTATAGGGCAGCCTCGAGCAGCTAGTTGTTCTCCAGGTGTGCTGACCTGCCGCTCCCTTCATCCGCAACCGGCATGGGAGGTTGAAGAAGCCCATGGTAGGGTATGCTTACCCATCACCTGGATGTACAAAAGCCTCTTTGGGAGAAGAAAAACACCCTTTCCAGCTTTTCTTCTTTAGGGGATTTGCACCACCTTTTGCAAATATTACGGTAAGTGTCTTTCTTGTTTTGACCTTGACTGAAAACTTCAATGTAGCTTCCAGCTTTCTCTCTCTCTCTTTCTCTCTCTCTCTCTCATATTCAGTTTCAGCCTTATTCTCTTCGCGATCCCTACTGGAAAGAACGTCATAGACATTGCTGCTGTGCATGTTCTTTCTTCCTTCCTGAAAGCCTAGCATTTCATAACACCCCTGTTTTGTCCTACGAATTTCTAGAAGGAATCTAGTCAGCCAAAACCGAGGACATCTGAGCTTTGCAGCAATGTCAGGGGATGCAGCTCCAGTCGCAGAACAGGTAAATGACAACAGTTGCAGCCAAGAAAACAAACCTTCAAATCTACGAGCTTCGGAAAAGAAGTGCTGTGAGTATTTGTGATGGTTCTGGGGAGCAAATTTTTCCTTTGCTTTTATATAGGTAGAGTCAGTCAGATAGTAAAATGCGCGTGCTCTCTCTCTCACACGCTCTCTTTCTATATATATATTCATATTCTCAGCTTGAATGCTGTATTAAACATAGGATGGTTTCTTTCCCAGGGCAATACTATTTATATTTTGGGTCTATGCTAAATGATGTATTTAGGTCCTAGGCACTGATCCAACAGCTAAATATATCTGCATAGTGGGGGATGCAGTGTGCCTCATAAAAGGATAAAGTTGGTTAGAATGGGATGGGGAAGACATGGGTTCACATCTCAACCCACATAGTTCACTGGATGATCTTCACTAGGCCAATGTCTTATATCCTCATCTATTTCACAGGACAATTCCAAGGATAAAAAGCCCTAGGAGTGGGGTGGGAGTAACATCATGTGCACTGCAAGGAGCTCCCTGGAGGAATAAAATGTAATAAATTATATTTGGACTGAAGCACTTTAATATATTCTGGAATTAGTCATTTACTGACAAAGTCAGATTTCTGTTGAAATAGACTTATTCCCCTCTTTGAGGAGCTGTATACTTTCAGGACGCCTGTCAAGGAACTGCGGGGCCATCCCGTATAGCATATGCCATAGGACCCTAGCTTGTAGGAGACTCTTTATGATACTGATGATCATGCAGTACTTTGCTGGTAAATTATAAACAGCTCCAGGACCAGAATCCTTTAACCTATATTTCTCAGTCCTTAGTACTTTGCATTTGCTCTAATTTTTTGGGCTGACTTCTCATTGGCACTTTCTAAACTAAACAGTTTGAGAACAGTTTTACAGTTACACAAGATATTCACACATTTCTGTGATGAGGTCCTCTCTACCACCATAGGGTTTCATTGGCCTGCACCCCATGCCTAAATATTGTATGTTGCTTTTATGACAGCAGTGCTAATTCTCTACAGTGTTCATGTAACAGCTTGGTTTGCAACATTGTACTGGGACAGAGGTTTGTATGTATTTTGTTTTGCTGAAACATCAAGATCGTTTTCTGAGCTGCTGTTTGAGTTCCATTTCTCCAAGCTTTCTACTGCAGTGACTTGTTTATTTGTAGAATCTTGTTCCATCCTTGGAGAATTAAAGGCAAGCTACTAGATTCTACATAGGAGACGTATTAAACAGAACCAGACTCAGGACTCAGCCACTGGAGAATGAAATTTGAGCTCCAAAATAGTATGGGAAAGTAGCTACATAACTTTTTATATTTAGGCTGTTTTTCTGTGGAAGGCATTGTCCCATCCACAATTTTTTAAAAAATGGTTATGCACTGTACAGATGTGTGTAGACTTTCCCTCCACAGTTGAAAAACTGATTAGAAAAGTAGCTTGAAAAGGCTAGCTCTGAGCGTAAACAAAGTGGATGGAGGGGGGATGTTAAGCAGCTACTTCCTCTCCCCTTTCTCCTCACCCTTATATTGTACAGCACTTGGACTGGATCAGGTCCACTAGCAACAAGAGCATTTTACACTCCCCAGAAATGCTCTGTCTTCTTGGGAACATTTTGTTTTTATTTTTTCTCTTCTTTAGTACTTTGGAGGCTGAAAGTAGAAACGGGCACATAGCATTATTGAAAAGGAATAGCTATGTTGCTATTTCCACTTGTGAGATGGATAGTATGCTTTAGGGTTGGATGAAAGGCCTGACTTTCATGGACAGAAACATTCATGCATTTCTTTTTAGCAGGATCCCCCTCCTGTTCCCCACATTGTAACTCATCCCATTTATCAGAGTCCTCCTAGCTAAATTCTGTGTAACATCTTCAGAGGGCAGGATGGACTGCTATAGAGAGAAGTATGCTTCCACCAACCAGGTGCATGTACCTAAATATGGGTCCATCCCATTGCCTTTGTTTTGGGCTGGCAGGATTGTCAGACTGAGACTAAAAGCAATTAAGTGATTGTATGAATAAGCCCTTAGAACTGTTCTTTCATTCAGATGGACCATGGCTTATCTTCACTGGTCTACTTATTTTTGATGGTGGGCACAGTGACTCTCTTCTGCTAAAGATTTGTTGAAAACAAAATGAGTTACACAAGAACACAGTTTTCCTTTCTTAAAGCCTCCATTCAGTTCTGACTGGCTTACACAGAGGTACACATTGTATTGCATTCATATTTATGTTATAGTCTACTTTCTTTTACCTTGAGGGAAAAAATCCTTATCAAAGTTTTGTTGAATTGGATTTCAGGGAAACACTTCTCTCATTAATACAATTGAGCAGGCTTTGGACCATGATCTGATTAGAAATCTAGATGAACTTCAGGTAAATCACTAATGAAGCAGTTCTCTCATCTAATATTTGTCAGATTTGAGATTGGCCATATTGTATTTAAAGAATGATGGGATCTCTGTAGTTCAATCCTGGACCCATTACAGCCAGAATGGGCAAACAGCAGCCCTTGGCCTAATTTCTGCAAGCAATTAGCCCAGAAGTCTGGCAAAAGCCTCAGACAGTCCACTGGGCAGAGAGGAGGAAGGAGGTAGGAGGAGAAAAGGGTATTGGGAAGAGAAAGAAATAAACGGATGGCCCACCTACTGCTCACTTTGGCCTAGCTCACTGCCAGAATGCAGCCCCCAACAGTTTAGCCTCAAGGGACAGGAAAAAAAGAAGATTCTTCTTCTCTACCTTAGAGCAACTGTGAATGTTGGCATGGGCTGCAAAGGAGCCAGAATCGCTTAGGAAAGTACCTACAACTTATGCAGTACATCTGTGAGCCTGGCCTTTTAGACTCAGCTATGCTTGGCATAAGCCAATTAAAAGAGCTCTGTAAGAATTGCAGATATGAAGGAAAAGAAAACCTATGTCAAAATGAATACTATCTTCCACTGTCAGCATCTTCTGTTCATTTCATGGGAGTGTGCTAAATCCTGTATCAGAAACAAACGGAAGATAAAAGACCAGTTTAATCTTTCAGTTCTGCATTAAGCATGTTCAGAAATAATACTTGTTACATTTGTGTTCTCTGGAGGAAACTTCTGAGTTCAACATTTTCTCCCCTAACCTTGAAAAGCTCACAGATTAGTGGGAAACATTTAAAACTCTGAGTGACATACTCAGTTTGAGGCACTTAGTCACTGGCTATTTTTGCTTGGCTAGCCTACATCATTAGCAAACACCTGAGAGATCATGCCCTGATCTGCTGATTAATTATGGGAAAATAGCACAGTGTTCCTGTCCTCAACAGATGTACAGGCAGAAGGAATAGTGGGAGGCATATATTATTTTGGCTTCTTGCCAGCAGCTTCCTTTTCTACTTTGTGAAAGCAACTTATTTTTGCGTATGCTTTCTTTTTCAGCATGGGCTTCTTATATGACCAACTCTCCTACTCTGATTGTAATGATAGGCCTTCCTGCAAGAGGAAAGACCTATGTTTCCAAGAAATTAACTCGCTACCTCAACTGGATTGGAGTGCCTACAAAAGGTTCTTGCATGTGTTTATGCATGGAATGTAGTTTAAGAATGAGAATGATTCTGAGTGGTTCATGGAAGGCAGCTGAGGAAAGGATCATGCCCATGGATGGTTGACGAAGCTGGCAGTGTGAAATGCAGCTTAATATAGTGGATTGACTATGACTAGAAGCTGTTGCCCTTTGACTTCTTTGCAAGAGTTTAAAGATACATCTGGTGGTGCATCAGATGAGGGTTTTATTGTGCAGGCATCCTACTTTATTAATGCAATGGTGGATCCAGATGATGATGTCTTTCATTGAAACGCATTGTGTCCCTACCACTATTTCTCTGTCCCCTCCCCCCTCTCCCAAAACACACACACACACACACACACACGGAGGAAGAAAAGATCAAATAGCTATATATTTTGACGGACTGCTTCCTTTATTGGGAAGCACTTGTCTGAACCAGTGCTGCATAACAACTGTGATAATTCACTGATTTCTCTCCAATTTGATTAATGCTGCCTTTTTAGTCTCCAATTCATAGTTCACATTCAACTTGCTTCAAAGCAGCCCCACTGAGCTTAACAGAGTTCTTAGACGCTCTTACTTTATGGGGGTTGTGTATGTTGTGAATTGTAGTCTTAATTCATAATGTGCACTGCAATCTTATATAGGACATAAACCAGGCAAAGAGTTCCATAAATGTTTAATCAAAGTGAGTTTGGCATGTTCTTCATCCACTGATATCATAATTTAGGTGAGGTCTTGCCCTTTGTGAATAGAATACATAAACATGACCTACTTCACATTCTGCCATTTTACAGATGGGAACTGAAGCTGAGAGAGATTTATATCCTTGACCCAGGTTCCAATACAAGTCCACTGAATGGACTTGACTTTTCTCATTTTTTACTAAATGAACCAGATTCCTCTTTGTGAACTCCCTGTAAATCAGTTTTCCTGTGACAGGTTGTATAAAGAATGTGCTTACAAAGTTATGCCAGAATACTAAACACTTTTTACTATACATTTCAGCTAATGAGTGAGATTTCAGTGTGAATAACTGTAATTATACTGAAGATCTTAACTTAATTCTTGCAGTTTTTAATGTGCAGTTTTTAAATTATCAGAATACCTTCCGGCAGACATGTGAATCACTTCTTTGCTTGACAAAACAATGTTCATTCCTGAATGTAAAAAACTGAATTCCCTAATTTGTTTTTGAAGTATTTAATTTAGGTGTCTATCGTCGTGAAGCTGTAAAATCATACAAATCATATGATTTCTTCAGGCATGATAATGAAGAAGCCATGAGGATTCGAAAGTAAGCTAATAGCAGTGTCTCATTCATACTAGTGGCTGTGCTATAGCAATTACTTTAATCTATTCCTTTTATTGCTAGGTTTGGAAAACTTGATGGTACAGAGAACATTCTGTGCACATCTTCCTGAAAGTAGGATCCACTGAACATAGTGGATTCACTTTCAAATAAATGTGTGTATAATTGCTCTGAAGGCTACAATCCAGGAGTGATAAGGCTTTTTTGTCTCTCCCTCTCTGTGTGTAGACATAAAGGGTTTGCCCTTGGAGAAAGAGTTACTTCTCTGGAGGACCCCTCTAAGTTTCAGTGGCCCTGACTTCTCTCCAACGTCAGAAAGTGAGGCAGGGGTATGCCAGGAGAAACTGTATCTCCTGGCCCTTAGACATGCTCCCAAACTAGATCCAGACCTATACCAGCACTGGAGCTAGTATAGGCTAACTTGTTTCTCTTTAGCTCAATGGGAGATAACTTATTTTTTAAAAAAGGTGGCAGGGCTTGGGGGAGAAAAGAGGAAGAAAGGAAAACCAGGCCAAGGGTTTGAAGAGTAAACATGCTGCTCGTTTCTCTCTTCTGCCCAGCTGAGTTTACTTCAGCAGGGCTTCGGTTTGCTTCAAGGTTCTGAGAAGGCAGAACATAAGATTACACAAAGTAAGATTGCTCTGCCCATGTTTGAAGATAGAAAAGCATAAGAAGCAGGCTGAAGGACAGAGTGAAAATGAAGGGCAGAATAAAAATAGCCAAGAATGTGAGAAGACCAGGGAACATCAAACTGGTGCTAGGTGGAAAATTTGCTAATAAATTCATTTTGCTAAATGTCTTCTACAAGCAATGACTATCAGTTTTGCCATTTAAAAGTGTGTTTTCATAGTTCACAGTTAAGCTCTACAACATGAAAGTGCTTCAATATTCTACTTCTGCAAAACATGACACTTCGGCACAATGTCACACAAGAGTAAAAATTGCTGGAGCATGCCCATTTACAGTAATTTATACATAGTCATTATATATGTGTTGTTATCTCTTTAACATGACATAACGTTGTTTGTTTTGGCAAACGTCAGGCTGTTAATGCACTTATTTCAAAAACAAGTATAAGTTGGTAGAAATATAACTCATTTGGAAGAAGCATAAACACTTTGTGAAAGATTAGACTATAACTATCTGTATTTGTTTTGAGAAAAGCTGGTAGGAGTAAATAGAATTTGAGCAGTCTGAAAACATAAATTAGGATTAATGAGAAGGTTAGGAACTGAGGCACAGTATCCAGATTTCTTTACATGCCCCAGTTGCATACATTTTATATGGATAGTACACTGGCACCTAGCTTCTTCAGTAAATGGGCAGTTTTAGAAAAAAACTACTATAAGTATTAATGGTCTTCCAGAAATCTGAACTGAGTGAGGGTAGATACTGAAAGAGGTCTGAATATTTCTTGCTTTCACAGAGACACAGAGTTGCCTTGGAGAAAGCAAAATGTAGTTATAAACTATTATCCCACTGAATGATTGTTTTGAATGGTTTGGCTTTTCATTTGCTTTATAGTTCATTTCATCAAACTCTATTTTTCAATTTTTCAGACAATGTGCCTTGGTGGCTCTTGAAGATGTGAAAGTTTATCTCATGGAGGAGTCTGGCCAGATTGCGGTAGGTACACACTAGGTCATTGATGCTGGTTGCTTGGGGGTCATGGTCTGAGAGGAGTGGGGAGAGTTATCATGACAACAGCAGCTGCATGTTTGGTCTGAAGGTAGGTCACAGCTCTGAAATAGCAATTAGGAAACTAGATGAATGGAAAAACTTTGGAGCATATTTACCTACTTCTGAGACTGGGAGGTTGTCCCAAAAAGTCTTTTCTCGTGGTTAGGCAGGAGAAAAAATGGAAAGTTCCATGACAAATCAAAAAATTGCTTTGCCACAAGGATAATGGTTTAATCATTTATATAGTTATTGCTTTTCATGCTTCATAATACTTCACTTTCCAGTATTCACTAATGCCAATCTCTTGTGCTGTTTTAACCTACATTTGAAATTGGAAATAAGATGAAAAATAAAATAAGAGCGTCTAGTTGCTGATTATTATGTGCCCAGCATTGGTGAGGAGGAGATTGTACAAGCCTAGCACAAAGATTTCTGCTGCAAATCTGGAAGCTGTTTATCACCAAGTTCTCTTATATGGCTAGTCTCATAATAAGGCCTTCTGGATTTTTCTCTTAAAGAGGCAGTACACAGCAGCAAATGTGAACCAGCCCTAGCTAGCTTTGGTTGTTTGTCTATCTATTTTTGTTTGTGAACTGTTCTAGACTTTTAGGAATGGGACAGATAAAATTTTAATAAATGAAGATTTTGATATGTTGCCTTGATTTAGTCTGTTTTGCAATCACATGTAAATAAATAGGATTTTCCCAATTGTATGATTTTATCTGTATATCAAACATGCAGGGTGTGAATCTATTGTAAATCCTGCTGAATTCTTTGAAATTCACCATACAATTTGGAGTTGGCTCCAGTATAATGCATTATTGAATCAATAGTGAGATTCAAAGATGGTTGCACATCTAGGTACTTAAGTTTGTCTCCCAATAATTCCAATGTACATAGGATATCTGAATCCCATACACAGTTCTGGTTATTGCTACTTAATATTACAAATTTGTCTTTTCTTCTTTTTGTTTAGGTCTTTGATGCAACCAACACAACACGAGAGAGACGGGACATGATCTTAAATTTTGCAAAAGAAAATTCCTTTAAGGTAACTACTTTGTTACAACTAAAGTAACAAAGTTGTTATGATGAACAACAACTATGACGAAGTTTGTCCTACGACGAAGTCAGATTTCCTGGAGCAGCAGCTTGCCCATGAAAATGTATTGAGAACACTGGGCAATCTGGCAAGCCCATTTATACTCCTTTGCAACTGAGCAAAGCAACCATGTTGCCCTATAGGATAAGCCACTTCCCAAGTCTACAGGCAACAGCCCTTTAGTTATCACTGTTCTGTCTAATCACGTAGCTTATAATAAGCATGTATCATGTGGAATACTTTGTGAAAATAGCAGGATGAAGTTACAGGAAAAAACTGACCTCCCTTGTCAAAAATGATCTCCGTGCTTTTAGTTGAATAGTAAAGGACAAGATTTTTGTGTAAGAAGCATCTGTAGACACATGCCCTTATTATGGATTACTTCTAATCAGGAAGGATTGCTACTAAATTAGTAATACTAGGGCTGTGATAGTTGCTGTAGGTACCAAAATATAAGTGAGACATTTAAGATTCCAAGATGGTGAATGTCAACATGGTTTTCATTACTGCAGAGAACCTGCATTTTACTAAGCATTTTATCTATGTATTTTTGTTTTGCAGGTATTTTTTGTGGAGTCTGTATGTGATGATCCAGAAGTCATTGCAGCCAATATATTGGTTCGTATTGTATATCCTCCAAAAGCTGCCCATGTAGCATCCTACTTTAATTGACTGCCATCTAGAGGCTTTATCGTTAATAGAGACTGATCTCACTTTTGTGATGAGCAAAAGATTTGTAAGATGAACTCAGCACTTCATACATCCTTTGTGATTGCTGCTGGTACAGCTGTGTTCTGTGAAACAGTGAATTTTATGTAAGCAATATGTCTTAGCGAAGGGCTGTAATTTATTGATAGCTTACATGTTTTGCATGTAAAAGGTCTCAGGTTCAATCAGTGGCATCTCCAGGTAGGCCTAGGAAAAGACTCCTCTCCAAACTTTGGAGATCTCTTCTCAGAATGTGAAGACAATCCTAAGCAAGATAGTATTAGTATTTGGCCCAGCAATTATTGTAGCTTTCTGGAAAATACAATTGGTCCCTAGAGATTGGGTTAACCTTTGGAGTGGGCAAATTCTCAGAATGTTTGAACGGGGGCCAAACTTACCATTCATGATGAGGTGGCCAAGGACTTCTCCATTTTCATTTTTGTTTACAGAAAGAAAATAAAAACTTTGCTACCACTTCAAACAGTGATTAGGCTGTTCTCAGAAGCCTGGCTGAGTTCATTTCTAATCTGGGACAAAATGCTTCCTAGGCATGATATGACATTCTTGGGTGGAGAGGAAGTGACTGTTTCCATTGGCCAGCTCTACATGCACACATTCTCCTCATAATGGTACATTATGAAGTCCCTTGCTTCATAAGGTTATTGCAATTTCATGTGATGTGCACCCATGTAGAAACTGGGAAATGTTGGCAACCCCCTCCTTACATTCAGTCCTTAAGAAAAACAGTCAGTCTTGGTTCAAGCATGGAAACCTGAAATAAAGAGTTGTCTTCACCTGAATGATGTACATTTTGAAGCTAAAATATTGACTTTGGGGCATATTTTCATATGAAGCCTGGCCTGCAAACTTCTTGCATGCAAAGGTGAAAAAGAAAGAGCAGTCCAGTCTGCCTCTCCTCATAGCAAATGCATGTGCTTTGTTTCTATGCCATGAGTAGGAATAAGTAAAAATAATTTCAGTCCCATTAATTTTTGTGGCTCTTTGGTATGTAGAACTAACATCAGATACTGATTTTAAGGAAGCTGTGTAGGGATGGTATCATGGCTATTTAGAAAGTAAGTGTCCCCGGTGTGGCATTATGGGTACCTTCAACGGTACTTAGCAAGAGGTCCTGAACATGGGGCCTGTGAGCATCCAAAAAACAAATGTATAAACCTTTTCAGGTTTTTTTAAATATACATACATGGATTTGTATGAAATGCATACAACTTTCTAGTAACTACACATAAGATTCAACAAAAGCAGACCAAATTTACAAATAAATATCCATTTGAAGGTGGTGTCTGTACGCCATCTGTTGAAAGTGTTGGAAGTCCTCAGTCCATTGCTTCTAGGAGGTGTTTAGCTTTCCACTGTCACATCATTATCATTATTACATTGTATTTCTATCTGACCTTTTCTCCTCTCATAAGGAACTCAATGCAATCTACATAGTTACATTTTCTCCTCACAACAGCCTTGCGAGGCAGGTTGGGCCGCAGGTCTGTACCTGGCCCAAAGTCACCCAATGAGCTTCATGGCTGAGTGAAGACTAGAACCCTGATCTCCTGGATCCCCATTCCAACATTCTAGCCATTCCACCGCACTAACTCTTGGTGCTTTAGATATCAAAGTGGTGCAGAAAATCAATTTATGCTGCCCATTTTTTAATTTCCATGAAGTAGGTAAATAATTGAAGAATGTGTACAGTGGCAATTGCTCCAGAAGAACCACAACATTTATCTCTGTAATGACCTTCTCACAAAATGAAGCAATTACCAGATATTGCCAAAAGACGTATTAGCTGTACTGCACTCCTAGTAGCTGGCTCAGACAATCCCACATTAAAGAGAGGGGTTGTGATGTGCAACAGACAGGAAAACAAGTTTTTGCTGAATAAGATGCAGCCTGAGGTCCATAGCATGACAGGTAGACACCAATGTGATCAGCCACTTAGGCATTTTGTGTTGGTGCCAACAGCATTTTCTCAAATGTGCCCAGGGTTCCAAAAAGTCTGAGATGTTTGATATATGTTATTATTGCTATGTATAAAGAATATGTATTGCCAAATCTGATTGACTCAGTAAAGTATATATAAGTTTCTTTTGGTCCTATCAGGAAGTGAAAGTCTCCAGTCCTGACTACCCCGAGAGAAACCGAGAGAATGTAATGGATGATTTCCTGAAGCGAATAGAGTGCTATAAAGTCACTTATCAGCCTCTTGATCCAGTTAATTATGACAAGTAAGATATACAGCAAAGAAGTCATAAGATTTCCATGTCATCACCTTGGGAGTAAAAAGCCAAGTGGCACTCCAGTCTTCAAGAGAGGTGACCTGCTGTGGGAGAAGGGGCAGGAAAAATTGCCTTCAACCCACCGACTTCCACTGGCACATCTCTGAAGCCAAAGTACTGTATTTTTTGAAAACAGATGCAGAGCAGATGTGTTGTTTTATCAATTTTGGAAATATATGGATCATAGGTAATGCTCTAAAGAAGCAGTAAGAAAGGAAGTTCAAGTGAGTTGAATTTGCTCTTTCTTCCTCCTGTTTAGAACATCCAACACCACTATGGATGTTAGCAGAAAGAGCGGTTTTATACCAGGATTTTTTATTTTTGGTCTCCTGGGACTGCCATTTCAGTTATTCCTTATGTGATTAAAGTTCTATATCATGGAGGACTAAAAATACTTTCTAAATGCCCCCTCAAGCCATTCTAGAATTAGGCTTCTGGCTTCAAAGCACTCATCTACTACAGCAAAAACTTGCTCATCATAGAAGTTGCATTGTAAGTGTATCGCTGTATGTCTAATATTTTAACTGCTACTGAGCTGTAAATAACATTGTTGCCAAAATTTATAGCTACCTGATCAGAACATGAATTTGCCCAGGTTCGACAGTTTCAGATAAAATACTTTCCTCATAAATTTTTCTCTGCATATGCACAGAATTTCATTTTACACTCTAAGCCAAGCAATGAATTTTCAACTTCCCCATACATTGTCATCTATTTTTCATTGCCAGTGAGTTAACCTGTCATAGTTTAAACAAAGTTATGCTTTGCAAGAATTCCTAAAGGATATTTAATGACCCAAGAGTTCTCTGACAAAGGTTGTGACTATTGAACCAATTCCATACAGAGTACAGGGGAATTCACCCATTGCCGGCTTATAGCAATGGGTGGTATTCTGTTATTACCATCCACCACTGGGAACAACTGGTTGTACAACAGGGGTGCAATGCTTCATAAAGCAAGCTGAAACAAATGGAAAGGCTTGTTTTAGGATAGACCAGGCCAGCAGTTTGCAGAAGGGAGCTCCACTGCCCTATCCCAATCCAAAGCCTAGCATTTCTGCCCATTTCAGCACTTGCTTTATGAAGTGCTATATTCACATAGTGTAAGCAGCAACTCCTGCTGGCATATCACAACCAGTGGGAACCCAGAAACCCTGCTGGATGCTGTCCTTTATTTACCCAGTAGTTTCATATCCCATATTTTAGGCAATATCCAGGTTTTGGTTTATTTCTTCATACCCTTCATAGGGATGTTTTTTAAATCACCATGCCAGTCACACTAGAAATCATGTAATGAATAGTTCACCACTTAAGTATACCAGGTGGAAAATGAGTTTGTCTGCTGTCTAGTCATGCATGGACAACTGAATAAACAAATGAAACAAGCTTGGCCATTATAGTGCCCAGGATAGCAGAATATGCTATCAGCCTGGGAGCAATTTGCACATCTTGGTGCATCGGTCTTTCTGTGTTGCTTCAAAGGTTTATATGATGTTGTAGTATTTGAGTTGATACCTAGTGATATGAAAATTCTATATGTGGTTATTAATCCAGTTCCCCATGTATTATTTGGATAATGGGTCTATTGGGCAGGTACAAGGCAGCTTCACAGAGTAATAACTGATGGGAGCTTCTATAAAGTTTATCTCCACACTCAAGTCATTTCTATATTCAAGCCACTCTGTGTTACAGCTAGTGAGTGAGGACTATGAAGTTGTGTGTCAGCCCTAAGATACTCATTTTCAATTATGGCTGCTAACATTTTAGCAGCAGGAGCTTCCAGGTAGATCAGTTTGATCTATTCAAACAGGGCCTTCATCGGCACCTATAAATGCACATAGATTCCCAATATAGTTTGTGTAAGTCAGTGGTTATCAATTGCTGTGGTGCTGATGTGAGGTAAACTAATCGTGAATACAGGTTCTCAAGGACTGTAAATCATGTATATGCAAAGGCAACTATGCCATTAATTATTGTCGTGTTCTGATACCCACTGTTTCTTAATTCCAGAGACCGTTCTTTCATTAAAGTGATCAATGTAGGGCAACGCTTTCTTGTCAACCGTGTCCAGGATTACATCCAAAGTAAAATCGTCTATTACCTCATGAATATTCATGTCCAGCCACGCACCATCTATCTTTGTAGACATGGTGAGAGTGAGTGCAACCTTGTTCGTAAGATTGGTGGGGATTCAGGCCTGTCAACACGTGGGAAGCAGGTATGACATCTAAGTGTGAGGTTTATTGCTCATATCATGTCCTAAATCAAGGCTCTTTTTTGTTTGTTTTTGCAGATGCTCAGTTTCTATTGAGCTGAAGGGTAGAAATATATAGCAGTCACATGCAATAAAACTTTCATCCTAAATTTATTCTCCAACTTGCACTCCTAATGGTGTAACAAATGAGCTCATTAAAAATAGCTGAACAAATTCTTAGATACTTACACATTTTCCATGTATTTCTCCTGGAAAAGCAGACTTTTTAAAATAAATATGTCAGTTGTCATAGAAACTTGTGACCATTTACATCAGCAAGGTTCTAAAGAATGTGCTATTGTCTATGTTCTTGTACGTGCTTTCTAGATTAGGGGTATGGAACAGTTTTGGGGTGGGATGTGAAATGGCCTCCGGTATGAGACCTGCTCTGTGGCATTGTGGGCTTTGGCCCAGAAGGAAAATGCCCATGTGAAACAAATCTGATTGGTGGAGTGACTGGCAGGATGGTTGGGGCACTTTGCCCAAACCACATTTTTGCCACTGTTATATATACTGAAAGGGTTTTGCTTTGCCCCAGACCCAAGTCATTCACACCTTCAAAATCCTCATTCCTTCATGCCACTGTAGCAGTCTTCCCCAGTCAATGTGAGCAACATGTAATGCAGGTTGATATTCACATCTTTGTGAGAATTAGCAAGGAATCTTTTGCTAGTGTCACTGTGAAATTTGCACAAGCCTCTTGATAGCACAATCTTGCCTCCTAGTTTGCACAAGCACTGAAAAAGTTCATCAGAGAGCAGGAGATTGTGGATCTGAAAGTTTGGACTAGCCAATTGAAGAGAACAATCCAGACAGCAGAGGCCTTGGGGGTACCATATGAACAATGGAAGATATTGAACGAGATTGATGCTGTGAGTAGAATACTGGAAAGGCTAAATGTTGAACCCATGGTGATGGGGTGGGTATTTTTTTTTTTCCAAGCAATTCATTTTGCCACATTTTTAAATCTTTCCTTTAAGACAGGGGTCTCAAACTCACAGCCCGCGGGCCAATTGCCGGGACGGGCGGGCACGGGGGAGGGGCCCTGTGGCCTTCAAAGTGCCGGCGGCGCCCAGGCCGGCCGCGGGATGAGCGGCCCACCACCAAGGCGGTGGTGGAATACTTGATGTGGCCCAGCCTCACCCAGACTCTACTTCCATTGGCCGCCAGGTAAGTTGAGTTTGAGACCCCTGCTTTAAGAAATCATGAGAATATAGCTATTCTGAATAATTAAGTCAGATTCAGATGCATCCTTAGTCTTAATTTCAAAAGCTTCAACTCAGTCGTATGTGCATTTATTCAAAAGTAAATTCCAGAGTATTCAGTTATTCTTACTCCAAAAGCATAGCTGCAAACCTGTGTGTGATAAGAAATGCTGTCAGAACTAATATCATATGTAGAACAACCCCTGTATGTTCTGAAATAAGTTTTCACAATCTCTTTGAATAAATGTCCCTCATGTCTTTAGGTGACACCAAGCCACACTGGGTTGCTTGTGTGTAAGCAACCCATGGTGTGCCTGACAGATGATGGGGATCAGTGTGGGTGCCCTTCTTCTTTGGTCCTTCCACAGGCATTGCAGGGGACTCAAAAGCAAACTAGTGTGTCCTCTTTCCCCCTACTGCAATTGTGAGCCCTTTTGTATTCACTATGGCCCTTTCCCCCCTCGGATCTTTCTCCCCAGTTTTATTCAATGTAGAGCAGGTACTAACCCTGGACACTGATCCAGAGAGTGTCCAAATAGGGTTATTTTCACTTTGCTTTGACTTAACAGCTGTTAAAATGCAAGCTGTCAAATCAAACCTTAGGCATGAGTTATCTTTGCTCACAAAAGGGGAATGGTGCAATTTATACTCCTTTCGTAGTATGATCCTCATTTAGTTAGTTATTTTTGTCGTGGATGTACTTGAGGTCTTCCAATTTTCCAGTTTTTCCAGTGGTTAAGGTGCTTAAGAAAGTGGGAAAATGCAAGCTAGCCCATTTGTGGGAGCATGAAGATGACATCTATCAAAACACAGGCTCCCTTTTAAACAGGGTTTTTGACAGGGCTAACTGGGCTTAAAAAAAAAGCATCATATGCAACATCAAGTCTGGTTTGCTCGACATACCAATACACCATGACTTATAACCCATGGTGGGTTGTCATGTCATACAAACTCAGCCATTGAGAAATTGTGTAGCTCCAGAATACAAATTTTTATTTCTCTTTGCTCTTCTGGAATTACTTTGTTTTGCTAGGGAGTATGTGAAGAAATGACCTATGAAGAAATTCAGAAGAAATATCCAGAAGAATTTGCACTTCGGGATCAAGATAAATATCTTTATCGCTACCCTGGAGGAGAAGTGAGTTTTTATAATTAGTTAATAAAAAATATCATTTTAACTTCATAGGATTAAAGATTACATGGAGATAGGAAGCTTTCATTTCCCATTTTTATTCATTGCACCTGATCATTTCAACCAAACTCAAAAAAACTGTGGTTAATTTTAATTATATTTGTTTGTAACACACTAATAGCAGGCCATGAATTAACAAAAAATGGAAGTGAAAACTTCTGAACTTCTTGTGACTATGCCAGAGTAGGGGAAAGGCTACTCTTTTCTTTCACTATAAACCATGGCATGGTTTGCCATGATGTCCAAACTTATCTATTATCAAATCCTTGGTGATGTATAAGGATCATCTGAAATCATTGCAAGCCTGCCAGATAATCTCAAATCTCAAGTTGTTGTACATTATAGATTTTTAAAATAAAAATTCAGACAGTTTTTTATAAATTGGAATAATACTCATAACACAGGGGAAAGTTCCTGATCTTTAAGATAGAGGTATCTTCTAGCTCTGTGTAACTTTTTTGTCACTTGCCTACCTTAAGTATTTTCTCTTGGAATGGTCACATTTGAGCTGTGTGTTCTCTAGAATAAGGCTTATGATTTGTTAAACAGATACAAATATATTAACACAGTGTTACATTAATTCCTTTCAAACAGTGATCACTTTGAAAAGTTTTCTGTGTGTGAAATGAGAAGACTTCTTTGTTTCTGACCAGTATTTTATTTTGTTTGTTAGTCTTATCAAGACTTAGTCCAGCGCTTGGAGCCTGTGATTATGGAGCTTGAACGACAGGGCAACATCCTTGTTATTTCTCACCAGGCAGTTATGAGATGCTTACTGGCCTATTTCCTTGATAAGAGTGCAGGTAAAAAAATCTAACCATTCTTTGTACATCTGCACCAATGCGAAGGAGGTCCTTATTGGGAACAACACAGGGCTAACAAAGACATGATGTCAAATGCATCATCAATAACCTCAACAGGGTTGTGTTGTTATTATTTACCAATAAATAAATGAAGGCAGGTATGCTTTCATAAGGACTATAGTGAGAAGAGATTTAACTCTTTCCTCCCCTGCTGTGGTCCATCTCAGATAGTGATAACTGACTAGAAACGAGAACTTAAAGCTGTGGTTGACAGCTTGATGAAAATGTTTGCCCCGCTTGTAGCTGCTGAGGGGAAAAAAGCAAATTCCACATTAGGAACAAAAATGAGAGGAATAAAATGCAAAATGATACTCCATTATACAAATCTATGGTGCAACTACACTTTTGAGACTGTGTCCCAGTTCCGCTCTCTTAATGACTACACCACACTGGCTCTCAGCCTAACCTGTCTCACAGGGGTGTGGTTGTTAGGTTGTTATGTGCATAAAATGAAGAGAAAGAAAACCATGTAAGCTGCCTTGGCTTCCTTGCAAAATGCAAAAAGGCAAGAAAGGTAGAGTATAAGGGCAATGTAATAATAATAATAATAGTAGTAGTAATAATAATAGTAATAATAATAGTAGTAGTAGTAATAATATGCATCAAGTTTCACTGATAAGACATATTAGGCTGTTTAACTACCTTCTTAACCTGTTTCCCACGTTCTCTCAGGGTCACTCTTCTGAGTTTGTAGATCCATTCATTCATGTTTATAGTTAACTTCCTGTGTATTGAGGTAACAAGGAGAGTTCCAGATAGCACATTTTGCATTTTGAACCATGCCTGAGACATCTATTTGTTAATTTCTCCTTATATTCTTATAGATGAGCTACCCTACCTGAAGTGCCCTCTTCATACCATCTTGAAACTCACACCAGTTGCATATGGTAAATATCTGCTTACGTATTTATTAGATCATGCTTCAGTGGGAACAAAGGAGAAGAAATCCTTTTAGCTAGCTTAAGACTTTAAAATGCCTGTGGAGAAATAAGTCCCAGTGAGTTTAATATGGCTGTTTAGTAAGCATGTAAAGAATTGCAGTCTTAACCTCCAAGAAACTTGTTTTCCATTGTAAAGTGGCCCATAACTTAAAAAAAGTTTGTCAGAAATTTAAAAAAGGTCCAGTCAAATGTTTTGGGGCCATTGTTTTGTCCAGCTGTTGCATAGGCCTTCCCCCATTGCCCTGTTTCAGTTTTGGAACTAAGTTATTTCAGTTTTTTCTTGGTATACATTGCTTTTTTGTTTCTCTATTTTTTTCTCCAAAGTAATACATGATTTTAAAGTTTCTTGTATTTTCAAATTTGTAAAGGGTGCAAATTGGAAATGATTTCCCTGAATGTTGAAGCTGTGGACACGCACAGAGACAAGCCATCCACAATAGTATGTATTTTATAGAAATCCTTGCTTGTGTCTTCTGTTTTACATATTGAGAGTTCTGTCCATGACTATGTTGACCTGAAGTACTTGAATGTAAACTGTTCAGCCCCATTAACTTCAACAATCTAGGCCAAAGCATTCAGCTTCATTAAGTATATGGATCAAGTTGTAAGGGTTCATATAAGGCCTTTGGAAACAATAAGAATTTCATAGTTAAATGCAGATATAGCCTACTGTGTCCTCACTTGAAAAGAGATTAGGATTTTTCTGGCACACTCAGCCTTCCAAAATTTTAGAGAGAGATTGATCCTCTTGCAGTAGTTTCTTAGGTTGAAATTTTCTGTGAGGAGTTCTAATATTTAAAAATAATATTTAAGTATTTAGCTCTGAATAATGCATCCCTTTATGCATTTTGGAAAAAGAACTGCCTTTCAGGACAGTATGCTTTGAAAATGTTGGACATGAATGTTCTAACCTTCTTTTTGAATGTTTTAGAGTGTTTAAATGTGCTATAAATGACCTTAGATAAAGAGAAAAAACATTATGCTTAACCATATTCCATCTACAGTCCGTTTTGTTTGCCGGTATATTGAGCTATAAAATATACAATCCACAACTATAATAATTTTCTCCTTCAAAAGCTGGACCTAAGTCACTCAGATATTTAGTCATTGTTACTTTTGGTAAACAGTTATGTCTGTTTTTAAAGCATTTTAAAGCAGTAAAATATGTCCTGTGTTTATAACCGCTTGGGAAATCTTCCCATCACAGGTTAAGGGGAATTTATCATGCATCCAACTAGACTAGAAATCTGGGGAAGCTAAGTGATTGTTAACCCCCCCTCCCCCTCAACATGTGGGTCCAGCTCTGCTATTAAAATTTCTCTACAGCATTTCGTGGAGTTCCAAAGCATTAAATGCTTTGAACATGTTACATTTCCAAGATGTTGCTGATGCTAGTTTCCAATATGACATAAATGTATATCCTAGGAATTTGCTGGTTGAAGGTTTCACTTATTATTAACACTAGAAGTCTAGGGAACCACTGTATTGGAACTACTTAGGTAGGTGTTTTTTTTCAAACATAAGGTCTTATTTTTCTCAGTTTGTAATGTTAATTTAAAAAATGAATATTTCCAGAATGTACATTTCCATTACAAAAAGCTTTTCTCTTCCGTTCTCCTGAAACAAAACTCACTCTTTTACCAGTACCCCAGCCATCAATCTTCCACATCTAGTGTAAATTACACACAGACTGGCTCTGTTGTGTATTTTGAAATTCTCACAAAGGAAATCAATACGGAAAATGCTGTAAAGAGAAAAGCTACATGGCTATCTGGGCAAGCATGTATATAAGCAATGTGGGAAGAAGTATATATGGACTAATATGGTCCTATAATATGGCCAGTTTTAGGACTTAGAAAGCTTCTGTTTTGTTTTTAAATAAGGCTCCAGAAGTGAAATATTCTTGCATTGATTTGAATTCTCACTGAATTTCTGGACTAGTCAAGAAAGCGAAGACATTTCCTTAAGAAAAATAGAAAAAGAAACTAAAACTGAATAGTTTGTAGGGTGGCCAGGTCTCCTACTATTCTCTGTTCTGGGGAGCTATCAGAGGATTATCCTCTATTTGAAGGGTTATCTGGTTCAATTCTAGTTTCACTGCATAACCTATAGGTGAAACTGTGCTATATAGTAGAATAGCTCAAATACACAAGACAAAACAAAGCCATTTCCCACATTCAAACATAATATCCCATTTTCCCCATTCTAAAAATAATGAAAAAACAGAAGCAAATCTGGGGGACATTGTCTAAAGGGTCTATAAACAGTGAGTAAGGAACCACAAGATTACAATAAAAGACTTGCGGGAAACATGTCCTTGCAATGAACCTTTGGATAAGGTCCCAAGTTCATTGTAAGAAAGCATAACAGTACTGTAGTATAACTTACTGACATTTCCTCTGTGACTGTTCCATGCAAGAGCAAGAGAAGGATGTGTGAGGCTTTGTGCCATCATGAAAGCTGCTGAAAGATACATGTCGGCACAACCCTACACCCAGGAATATGTCTACTAAGTAACTCTCAAGTAATTCCACATTTTCATCAAAGGATGATGCTTTATCTGTAGCAGCAAAAAATTGGGTTGTCTCCAGTTTCAGATATAGTTACAGTAAAGCCACTGAGATCAGTGAGACATCAACAAATCATGACTAACTAAAGTTCCATTCATTTCAATCGGTCCTCTCTGACTACATCTGGATCCAAAACCTCCACTGTAGAAAAGTAGAGTCTGAAAATCAGGGTCCCTGTGAAATTGCCCCAGTTTCAGAAATCAAACAGCTAGAACTTATCTAAGAGGAATATCTGAAGTCATATAACTTGTGGGGAAGATTTATATTATGTATAAAGAGACCTTGAGCCATATTCACAGCAAGTCTTTTTTAAATTGACCTTGGCCAGAGCAGAATTTTGTTTTTGTTTTTCTTTTCCTTGCCTTTTGATTCCCTGGTAAGCTTTTGCTGAACTTTACTGAGATTGCTTAACTAGAAAAATGCACATTTCACTAGATTTCCAAATCTAATTCATTCTGATATTAGGGGAACAGTTAGAAGATGCCATTTCAGTTGATGTTTCAAGATAATGAAAGGAAAGTTAGCACTGTCACTCTATAATGGCTTTCCCAAAAATTTGTAGATCAGTTCTTTTAGATATTTTCACAATTAGTATTAGTTTACAGAAGGTGATGGAGATGTTCTGTTATGGATACAGACAACTGTATCCAGTGATGACTTGTGCAGTGAGAGGCTCCTGATTCATCCTTACCTACTGCAGCCTCTGTGTTGTACCCCAAGAGGTCCTCAGCCCTCTTGGAGCAGCTTTTCAGATGTGTGATGTGAGGGACTACAGTTCAGCAAAACCTGGTCCCTTGCTTTGCTCAGGAAGATGCAAAGCCACCTCTGTTATAATATTAGAACTTGGAGTCTATTGCACTTGTGTCCTGCTTGTGGGTTTTCTGTGAGCAGCTGGTTCACCACTTGGTGAGCAGAATGCTGACCTAGAAGGACTTTTAGTCTACTTCAGCATGGTTCTTAAAATACAGTACTGGGCTGCTGAATCTTTGTGTTGGAGAAGTAGCAAATTATACCCTTTTCTGCACCTTAGAGGAGCTACAAGTAGGAGGGGGAAAATCTCCAACTTCTGTGGCACAGGAAAGAATTCATTGGCCTGGTAATATATCAACAGGCCTCAGGATACAGCAATAGCTGGATGGCTGGGTACTTGAGTGAATTGTAAAAGAGAATGGAAATTCTGTACTTTCTTTGAAAATGAGTGCACCATGGCAAGTAGTTATAAATTTCTGTGAACTACCCACGGAGCCTTTGAGCTGATGGACAGTGTAAAATATAATAAATACATAAAAAGTCATGTGTTTATGTTTATCATCAGAAATACTCAGGGTAATAATATTGATTTAAGATCTTGTAGCTCAGTTTGTCAAGTCTTATGATATCCTCCCTTTTCAATTAGAACAACCTTCCAAAGAGCCAAACCCCTGTAAGGATGAGAAGGAACAGCTTTACACCACTAGCCAGTCCGGACACAGTAAAACGGCCTCGCAATTACAGTGTTGGGAGCAAGCCTCTCAGTCCAGCAGGGTCTCTGTTGTTCCTGGAGGCTCAGGATGGGGCTGATCAACAGAAGCCGCAAGACAGTGTTCAGGTGGTAATTCCTCTATCCTTACCTTCCATCCCAGTCCAGAATAGTACAAAAAAATTACACAGCATTATGGTGCATGCCATTGCTGTTCTCCAATGTAGAGAATGTGATTTTTGCATTACCAGTGAAAATTATTGGGGAGGGCTTACTTGCAATTATTGAATAACACTACGATCAATGGCCAGCATCCAAGGAGCCATCCCTGGGAGATTAGGATGCTTCTGTGCCACGGTATCAAGTTGTCTGTTTGTCTTTCAAGCTGCAGCTTTCTGCAGCACATCTAAAGCCACTTTAAAGAGTCCCCTGACCTTCAGGTGTGACTTATCAAGGAAGGCACGGCCCAGAAGACCTAGATACAATGACCTCTATGCATGACCTTTTGGATCTTGGGCAAAGACCTCACCCCACCAAATGGTTAAATTTTTCGAATGCTTCAGCACTGAGGATTTCAGCCTAAGAGTTTTAGTTTTCAGTGACTCAGGCTGCTACATCTAGCCCTTAGCTTGAATAAATGTGTGTTTTCACCTACTTGTCCAGTGCAGTTTGAGTGCATTGCCAAATAACTATTGTCTTCTTTCGGCAAAAATTGCTGTTTGTTTGCCTGTTTTTCTTTGGTTTTTCTTTTTATCAGCTGCTGCTTTCTCAGACAATGGGATACTTTCTAAACATATGGTTATGAACCAGTTTTGCAGTGGGTACTTCAAACCGAGGCTTCTGCTAGGGCAGGTTCCTGGGCAGGAACTGATTAAATCAGACTTCCCCAGTCTAGCACTCTCCCTGTGTTTTGAACTTCAAGTGGCATCACCTGATCCACCATAGCCAATAGTCAAGTAGTCTGGAAGTTGTAGTCTAAAACATCAGGAGGGTACTAGATTGGCATAGAGACAAAAATCGTTTGTTTTGATAGGCCAGAGGCCATATTCTTATGGCCTAGCTTTCTGCTGTACTATATGAATAAAACTTGTGCTAGAGGCAAAACTCTGCAGTGGGAAAAACTCTGCAAATTAAAGGTGGCATGGAAAACTGGCTTTACTTTGTAGAACTTTTCCTCAGTAGCATCACTTTAAAAAACAGCAACTGACAAAGGCCAATGGTCTCAACTCCAGCAAATTGCTCATACCAAACCTGGAGTGTGTCTCTTGGGCAAGTCTTAAAGCATAGGTGAGAGCTTTTTAAGCACCCTTCTGCTCATTTGCATCAGCTTGAAAAAGAGCTGTGAATATGATTGTGCCAGCCCAGTAATTCTTTAACGTTCATTTGCTTGCATTGTGCAGTTGCTTTCGATAGAAGCTGACTTTTATCTCCTTCTTTTTGGAGATTGCTTCCATCCTATTTTCCACATGCTGTTCTGCTTTTTTGCTTTTTATGTCTTCATTGAACTGCAGCTTGAGCTTTCCTCTGCTATTTTTCTTTGCAGCATCAAGTGGGAAGTGCTTCCCTGTGAGTATCACTGAGACCATCTTGCATGTGGTGTTGTATGATTTGATTAAGAGACATTTACCAAGAGATGATTAGATGTCTAATGAGAAGGAAAGTGTGCATGAAGATAAGGTATAAACTAACCCTTCTGTAAACTGGAGTCCATATAGGTTGGGTGAAATATATTATTCCATAGATCAATAGCCATTTGTATATTTCTAATTATCTGTGTGAATCAAGTTCAGAACCTATCTTTCAGCAACCTTGATAAAGGCATGTTTTATCTTCTTCACTTCACACTTTACCTTCTCAGATATAAATCTAAGATCTTTCAAGTTCTTATAAAAATGTGAAGCATGAATGTGATAAATACATGTTTTAGGTGTCTATAATATTCATACAGTGGGTTGTATCCAATTGTAGTCATACTAAGAGTAGACCTTTTGAAATGTGTGACATTTAAGTTAGGCTAACACCGACTTCTTTCACACATCATTGGCTAGGCAGGGTCTAAGCAAACCCTGGAAAGCCCAGAATGATCAGGAATTAGTGTCCAGGGATTTTTCAGCTCAGCAGGAGCAGCAAGCTAGCTTGCTCACTCACTCCAGTTTGATCCATATTTCAGTCAGTGAACTGAGGCAGTGGTTCCACTTTGGTCAGCAGCAACTCTCCAATGTCTCAAGCTGAAATCTTTCCAAACTCTGCTACTTAGGATTCTTATTTGATTAGAGGTGCAAAGTGCCAAGAGCCGGTGTGGTGTGGTGTGGTTGTTAGAATGTAAGAGACTGGAGACTTGGATTCTAGTCCCTACTCAGACATGAAGCTTACTGGGTGCGCTTTGGGTCACAGACTCTCAGACCAACCTAACTCATAGGGTTGTTGTTGCAAGGATAATATTGAGAGAAGAAAAGGGAAAATTATGTAAGCTGCCTTGAGTTTTTTGAAAGGGAAAAATGTAGGATATAAATAAATAAATGCCCTAGAATACTATGGATGCAAAGCAACTGCTGTACCATTGTAACAGACCCGACATAGTCCATAGATGTGCACTGAAAGGAAAGAAACAACCAGCTGCAGTCCCCATTTGAATCTATATTGATTTGTACATTTCTGTATTAGGATGAATGCTTTTTAAAAAAACATGATTCAGGGCTAAATCACAGCTGTTTCTTCTAGGCAGGCTGTGCGTTCCCATGGAGGTTGGATAAAGGCCTAAAAACAAAAAATTGGGCACTTTGACATGGACACATTCCAAATGTTAATCCCTGCTTTGACACACATTCCCCTCTTTAGGCCCAGGTTACAGTGTATATCCTCTGCCAATCCATCACCACTTCTGTATGTCACAGTGTCACAGGGAAAGGACTATGCTGAAAACCACTCACCATATTCTAGTAACAAGAATAGAAGCCACCACTTTGCAGAAACTTCCCTGTGTATCTTGCATCTTAGATTCTTAGTGACTGTACACTATTTGAGCCACACTGCATTTCTATGAATTAATCTAATGCTACCAAGAGTGACTAGATGCTTTGCAAACTTCCAAGAGTAGTAGATTTGGATGTTACACATTTGTTCACTCATTAGCTCTACCATGTTGTGGAGGGATCCCTCGTTTCTCATTTATTTAGCTTTATTTAAAATATGTCTCTACTGCCTGTCCTGTAAAATATATCCAGAAAATAAACAAAAAAGATCAAAATGAGAGTCATCATAAATCATCAAAGTCCTTCTTGGAAAGGAAACTAAAAGCAAATGGATTTGCTATTGATCACACAACCCCTGTACACCACCATATTCTCAAGATATGGCACATTTTAAAATAGCTCAGGCTATATGAGTTATGCAGCATAGAATAGACAATATTGCCAGTTGCCTAAAAGGAACAGCATAGGAAGAACTGAAAAACACTGTATTCTGTTTCTTCACCATAATATAAAGGGATATGTCAATGGCCTGTTATTCCCCGATCTACAGGGAGAAATCAGACGCAATCAGCCGTGAGCCCCTGGTGTCTGTCTCTCCACCAAGTGAGATTGACCCATGAAAGAAGCATTTGCTACAAACCTGTGTGCAGAAGGGCCAGTCTGTTACATATCCTTCCTCCCGTGTTGTTTTGCAGCTATGCTGGCCTGCACTCCCATCTGCTGTGTTATTTGAGCAAATGTGACTGGTAAATCTTTCGATACCAGCTTTTTCCATTTTATGTGTGAACCTGACCTGTATTAATATTTATTAATCTGCCATTTTAAAAATGCAATTCCATGCTAGCTGTTGCTGATGAAGTAGGGTGTGTGCGTGTGTGAGTGTCTGTGAAAATTTATATGTGAAATTTCCCCCCATATATGCTGATGTTGGTGACAACTCCCTTGAAACACCTGTAGGAGCTTATTAATGGAATGCAGCTTTCCTAGAAACTGTAATCCATGTATAGTCACTTGTTGCTTGTGAGTGTGATTTGATAACCTTGCAATAGAAAATATTTGATATGCATTTGCTTTTTGTTAGGAAACGAATGCAAGGAAATTTGACTCAAGTGTCTAGGATGTAGTTTGGATACTTGGCACTACTGCCATGTTTTGCCTTAATGGAAACATTCTCAAAAGAATGTAAATATGATTTGTGTAGATAATATACTTTCTTATTAGCCTACAATGCTTCCATTTTTTGTTGGTTGTCCTGAGAGTGTTTGTATGTGTGTCTCAAGCGTTACTGCTTAAATTGCTATAATTGCCATCTTGTTTTGTTTTCAAATCCTGACAAATGGTAACGTTGTGAGCCTGCACTCACCTCCCCACTCAAGTCAAGCTGATCTGGTTTGCTGTGAAATGAGACAGGTAAATACAACCAGGTTTAGGTGAAGGACTGCACAGGTAAAATGGCACAAATTCACCGTTAAAAAATATATTTCTATACTGCCCAAAAGCTGAAGCATTCTCTATGTTATTAAAGTTCTCTAATCAGAATGCGTCAATGACATAGTGATACATACGAATAAAAGAGAATTTTTGTTCTCTTTTCACAAGTGCTCACTGTTAAATGAGGTGAGCAAAAATGCACGAATTTGAGCTCTTGTAAGACAGAGGTTATACTGAACTAACCAGTACTATATTAACACAGGCATTTATATGATTTGATTTCTACCACCCTTTAACAACTTTTGACTATGTGACTAAAAGGGAGCTGTTCAGGCTTACTGGAGGGGTGGTCAGTACCCTGACCCTTTATTTAATTTGCTTTGCTGTCAAACCATCCCGAGACTTTGGTGGTGGACAGTGTTTGAATGAATAATTAATTAGTTTTACTTCTTCAGAATTAAAAGAATATGAAGCCTTTTTATCTCACTCAGGCAGGAGGACTTCACAAGCTTCCTCTATATAATTCTGGTATTTTTCCCACTTCTCCATTCTTGATCACTTCAACCTGATAGTATGCATTTCTAGGCTAAAACCTGGTTGTATAGATATGATTTTGTCAGGTACACATTTCAGCACTTTGAGAAAGGCAACGCCAGTCCTGAAACTGCTACAGAAAGAAAAGATTGCTATCTTGGACACTATTTGCAGGAAATAGTACTTTGTCAGATAAACCTTCAGGATGAATGTATATTTCTCTGCATACTGTAGAGCAGATGCCTACAACATCCTCCTTTAGTTTTTGTGGACCTACACAAAGTTCAATTGCTCTTTGACAAGGCTACATTTAGCCTAAGGATAGAAAGTGGAAGTTGAGATATGAGTTACCTTTATGAATAAACATGCTATTAATTATGGGACTACCACTGCATTACAAATTAAAATACTAGACTGTATTCTGAAGTCTAACATAGCTAGTTTTGTTCTTAGGAATGAAAGTCAATAGCTTCATCCTTTTTAATTGACTATTGAACAATTAAGGGCAGTAACAGCCAAATCTTGTGGCCTCCAGATGGTTATAGGAGTTTTTTGATTTCCAGCTACAACCTCATAACTGGCAAGCCCTTTCTATCTTCCACTTAGAACCAGAAAATCTACCTCAGAGAAAGGCTTTTGGGGCATTTGCGGTGCAGGCAGGGTAGGGAAGAGATGGGTACCACCATGATATCATTTATCCTGACAGTGCCTGGGCTTCCTTCCTTCCCACTCCAAAGTGCGACACTAGGGTGACCACTGGCTCTTTGTCCCTCCCATTCAGACCTGTAATCCTCTGAGTTCAGATGGTTAATGGGCACCTCCACAGAACTGGGACGTAAGGGAATGAAGAGATCTCTTTTATAACACTTGTCAACATCTGCCATTTTTGTAGTGTCCAAGGTTAAATCACTATTGTCTGTCACTGAGTGGCCTTATTCCATTCCTTTTATTTGTAGCACATTATACAAAGCTATTTTTCCATGTAAAATTAGGGGTGGAAAGGGAAAGAGATGTTTTTACACACACACACACCCCTACCTTTTTTAATGCATTCTGCAGTGTTTGTGAAAGGAATTCTACCTATTTTCAGCTGTAGCAAAAATATAGTAAAAGCTTGTTTCCTTTAGAGGTCCTGTTCTCTCTTTTGAAGTCTGCCATTATATTGTGGGCTCTCCTACAATGTTATGATTCTTCTTTGAACAATTATGAGAAGTATGAACTCAGGAGCATGATGTAACCCTTGAAAGAATCAACTGAACTTTTAAAAATGATATCTTTTAATTTGTCAGTTTGCAAAAAGCATTTGTGTGGAAGAACTGCCTTTTTCTTGGGATGAACAATTGTATTTCAACGTAGAGAGTGGTTTGCCTTGTTGCCTTTGGCTGCCAAATGATAAACTTGAAATAATAATGAAATTATAGCAAGTACATTAAATATTTATTTGTGCAACTAAAAGCAGTGTGACTGTTTTACAAAAGCTGTAATAACGCACAAGCTTAAATCATGATCTCTTGTATTGCACATGTAAATAAAAATATTTTGCACTTAGTCAAAATGTATATGAAAACAATATATCAGAGGTCTTTTGAGGCTTCTTAACCCTCTACAATTAATTCATTTTGCCATCTCTTTTTTTTTTATAAACCACAAACATTTTTCAGGTGTTGAAACAAAGATGCAGGGCTCCCTTTGCTTTATTAGGCCACCCACTGATTTTTGTGGCAACTAGGGCCACATCCAACATCATGCAAGTAGACTTCTGCTTTTGCCTTCCCTTTCTCCTATTCCAATTTGGCTACATTTGATATTGCTTCTGAAATGGGAACTGTGGCTAGTTTTAACTACAGACTGTAACTTACAATTCAAAGTTGGTTTGTTCAGACAAATCATAGTTAAACAGTCCTAGTTCAGACATAACAGCAAACCATGCTGTGTTAAAAAAAAAAAGCAAAAACTTCCTATTTTCTTAGCTGCAGAATGAGAAGGGGGTGTATGACCCTCGGATTTATGTGTTATACTAGAACACGGATGTTTCTGTTAAAAATTGTGTTTTTTGAATATATATTTCAAATCACTTGCATCAAGACACCAGGATCCCAAAGCTGCAAAAATGAAAACATATTAGCACAGAGATATATAGAATAATGAAGGGTCTAGACTGAAAAAGATGAATGTATGGAGTAGCAAAGCTAGACCTGATGATTTTAACAAGCACGTGTATATAGGCAGATGGACCACATGAGAACCACATGATAGTTCTCACCCATCTTCTATTTCAGAAGTTAGCTTAGCTTATGGAGGTAAATTATGCAGGTTGAGAAGTGGTTCTTCAGAAAATATTTTTTTAATCAAAGTCTTGTATATCTATCTCATCATGGGTATGTGATTTAATTTGTGGATCTATATGTGCAATTCATGAATGTGTACTCCTTCTAAAAAGCACCAGATTGTTGTGTTACTTGCTGTACAGAAAGAAAGATAAAGCCAGCAGTTTTTTCACATTGCCAGAATTTGGTAGCCTGAATATCAATATTGTGATGACCTGTCTTAAATGTCTTTGAACGACGAATTTCCTTGTGAACCAAGTGAATAAAATTATTCTGCAAACGTAAACCACCAAGCTGCACTGTTTTTCTTACCATCATTTATTCCCAGTGTCCTTTTGAAAATGAGTAACCATTGTAAAGCAGAAGATAAAATGGCACTTTTTAATGTGTGTACAGTTCATTCTCTGATAAGGACAACTAAATGTTTCATATTGTGGCTGGATTCATTAACTGTGATGTTTGTTCTGCATGTGCTTGTAGTACCTGTATAATGTAACAAATATTTCTGCAGTTACTGTTTTATACGAACTACCTGGTTTTATTTGTCTGAGCCATAGTTTCTCCTAGCACTGGGCATGTCTTTGCTCATTTGAATGAAGTATATGAACTAGAGAAAGGTACCAGAGAAACACTGTAAAGAGATAGTCTGTTTATTAAAATGCAAATAATAAAGATACAAATAATTTTTGAAGTGTCAGGGCCTGAACTTCAAAAACAGGTTTAAGGAGCTACTAGAACTGGCATTGCTGTATTTGTTTCCTTTATCAATCTCAGTTTTTCCAATTTGTGCCAGCTGCAAGATGATTAAGGTTACATTTATAAGCCAGAGGGAGTTAATTTAATTAATGTTCAGGGTTTCTGCCTTATTGTGATTTGCAATATGTAAACTTCAAAGTACAAAATAAACAACTATGATAACCAATTCAAATTGCTTTCTGAGAATATGTGGGGTTTGTTATTCCCATTAGAATTCTATGTTAAGCCTGATTTAAAATGGTTACATGGAAAGTGGAAAGTGTGAATGTGATTCAGGGGGTATCAGTTACAAGCATTCTGATTATGCTTTGATCAATGTAAGCAAATTTCTCTTTTACATTCATCTAGGATATTTTTAGGCCAGTGTTTTGCAAGCCAGACTATGCTGTTACATTCTTTAAATAGTGTTATAATAGGATCATGGTTTATGGTTTTTCAAGGCAGATTTCAACTATTTGGATTTCTTTGAGAGAGAGAAACATGTTACAACATGAGAGATGGAGATGAAATGCTCTGGAGGACAATATGTGTATGGCAGTTGGGGAAAAAAAGCAGTATAGGGAAGGGATTCCTAATGTAGTTTCTAGTGTGGAGACGTCCCAGGGTCACAGTCATTCTAGAAGAGGAGCACTATTTTTCATGGTGTGAGCAGCACTGCTTAAAATCTTAAGATGCAGTGTGGTTTAAAATCATAATTGTTACTCTGATCTTACTGACAAACACTTTCATCTTAATAACAGCATTGTTCAAAGTGGCACTGGGAGTGCCTTAAGATTTAGGTTTTCATAATTTTAATTTTTTAAATATTTGATTTCTCTTTTCTAGAGAAGAACTGGCCTAGCAATGTCCTAGAAGTAAGCCATTTGAGCCATGGAAAGTCAAAATGGAGGCCTCAGAAAATAAATCACCCAGGACCCAAAGCCTGTACATGTGATGCTGCTGCTGCTGACTTAAGGGGCTTTCAACCATGGTGAAGCACTGTATTTTCTGGACCAATGGCACATACTCTGATATCTTTAAAATGGTAGTGGTGAAAATTCATTGTGGTAAATGCTGTAAAACTAACATCTAACCCTAGGGCAAACTTGCTTTTACTCTCTCAAGCTCTGCAGATGCAGATATAGAACTTCTAGAAACCATGCTTTCTTGAAACTTAAGGCATATTTGTACTGCAAATGTAAATCAGCTTGAAGTGTTATGGTTCCCAGTGAAATAAAAGGAAAGGCATTTCTGACAGCAAACTATCAGCAATCCCGTGGAACAATAACTCTTAAAATTCTTTGTGGAAAGCCTTAACAATTAAACTGGTTTTAAACATGTTTAGATCTGTGAATACACATGTGCTGTAAGACAGGTTTTTCCCCTACCCCACCACATGCAGCTTTTTTTTTAATTACCCAACTTAGATTGCACTGTATGATGTTGGAAAGCTTTTCCTCCTAGAGGAAATTCTGAGAAATCCTTTAAAGAAGCTGACTGCCTATATATACCCTTGCTAATTCAAGACAATCTCCTGTTGAGCCCTGACTCATTTTAGTATGTACCATTCACCAATCCGTAAACTTGATCAAGGGACTGATCTAGGAAACTATCCAGAAAAGTCAAAGAATGGGCAATAACCTTGTTTCCCAGTCACTGTAATATATAACCAATTGAACCTAAGCACATCATCCGGGAATGTATCAGCTGCATAAGGGAAAGAGGTTCTAACTAATCAGATCAGGGTACACTTGCCACATCCTTGGGGTTTTTCCTCTCTTTAATATGCACATTTTTTAAAAAATGCAAATTGTCAATATGAGGGTTCATAATTACAGGAACAGAAGAGGTGATTTCACTCTCTGCTACAGTCCTGGTAAAAATAATTCCTCCAAGACTTCTGCTGTTTCCTCCCAATGTAAACAGTTGCCTCAGACAAATGATTTTTGTCAGGACTGAAGCAGGAAATGAAAAGGGTTAAATCTCCCCATTTCTGACTGCCCAGATAATTGTTAATTGTTCATACCACCTGTTGCTAGTATTTTAAAAGATATCCACATTAAATGCTAAGACATTTTGAAAGGGTATAGTCTAGTCCTAAATTCTGGGCTTGGAGCATAATAGCTCTCTGACACTGAGTTAGAAATTATTTTCAAGGTCTCTCTCCTGCCCGTCTGTATTAATTGTTGATCTGTACAATTTGCCTGGGTTCTGGCACAAAAGATGTGATGATTCACTCCAATTTGTGCTTTCAGAAATCATGAGAAGCTACTTAATTCCTGAATCCTACATAAACTTAGCATATAAACACATACACTGTTGAGTTAAAGGGTTATATAAACTTTATTTTTTTAACCTTGATTTTTGATGAATTAGCTATTAGAAAATGAGTCATAGGAATTCCAATCCTATATATGGTTGTTCAGAAGCTAGTCCCATGCTCAGTAGGATTTACTTTCAGGTAAGTACACACATGATTTTGTAAAAAATCCTCCTGCTACCACCAAGAGAGAAATCATGCATTTTATATTCCACAAAATATGAATGCAACTCACTTCTAAGTAGTTTTAATGGGCAGCAATCAATTTGGCAAAGCAAGCAGCTTCGAAATGGTGGGGGAAGGTTCTGAGTCTGATGTGATTCTACCTGTCACCCCCATGTTGCCAGAGGTCTGTGTGAGCATCAAGAAGTCTTATTTATTTATAGCATTTTTATGCCGCCCACATCTCAGAAAGCCTTGGGGCGGCTTGCAAAGAAGATAAACAACATAGAATAACATTAAAAATTCAGAGCATCTCGGCAATAGTTTAAAACCAATAAATAAAAACAACAATTAACAATTAAAATATCGTTTAAATAAAAAGGTCTTGGCCTGGCGCCGAAAAACAAATAATGACGGTGCCAGGCGAACCTCTCTGAGGGAGCGCATTCCATAGGTGGGACACCACCGCAGAGAAGGCCCTCCTCCGGGTACTCACCCTCCTAATATCCTTCACAGAGAGCTCCCGGAGAAGGGCCTCCTCTGCCGATCTCGGGGCGGGAGGGCATATATGGACGCAAGCGCTCCTTTAGATAACCAGGTCCCAAGCCGTTGAGGGCTTTATAGGTGATAACCAACACCTTGAATTGGGCCCGGACTACAATGGGGAGCAAGTAAAGCTGACGGAGAACTCGGGTTATATGAGAACAATGCCCAGTCCCCGTCAGCAACCTGGCTGCTCTATTTTGCACCAATTGAAGTATCCTTATGATCAGATGTATCTGAGGATTGGTTGAGGTTTTGGCTTTTGTATATATGAAGCTAGTATTTATTGTGAATGTTGTGTTGCCTTAAATCTAAAATGCAGAATGGAATTTTTATATAAACAAAACCATTAGTAGTTAATGTTTTAAGTGCACTACTATATTGAATGCAGGATTGTAGTTCTTTGCAATGGCCCATGTGTTCAGTGCCTAAATAATGAAATAAATTATTGTGAATTACTCAGTAGATACATGCTGTGGATGGAAAATTGTCCCATTGCATGGCTTCCTCATGTCCTTATAGCCTCTGTGCCCGCCTGCCTGCCTGCCTGCGTGCGTGCGTGTTAACCAAACACTAGCTCCCAAGGTAAACAAAAGGATAATAAGCATAGCTCACAGGTATGGCGAACTCCTAGGGTTCCTGATTTGCTCTCCTTCCTTAGCTGCTCTTAGTGTAGGAATTCAGACTCCTCGTTAAGCAAAGGAGTAATTATAACCAATAATCAGATTTCAATCTTATTGCCTAGCACAGTGGTAGGCATTTTAGTGTACCCCAGAGAACATTTTTGAAGGAACCTTTGCTGTTCCATGGTATTTTCTTTTCTTTTGTTTTTACAGCTGTAAAAAGAGGTTTCTGTTAGTGCTGCAAACTGCAGATTCAGAAGTGAAGTGCAGTGTGCTGGGTCTCAGACTCCCATCTCTGCCTTGTGCTGGAATGTTGCAATGGGATATTTGTGCACCTTCTAGTGCAGCCATTTTGGGATGGTGCCCACAAGTTTCCCAAATGCCCAAATGTGTCCACAGACCAAAACAAAGCAGGCTACCTATTGCTGGTTAAGCTCCTAGCAGGCCAAGTCCAAAGCAGGCCTATTCATTTCAGGACAGTGCGCTATGGTTCTCTGAGTGTGTTCTTGAACACCATTTTGTAGTGGTACATCACATTTCTCACTGTGCGAGTTGGATGTTACTTGGCTTATCAATATGCTTCAGCCTGAGCTAATTTAATGTCACAGTGACTAGCAATGCAATCTACCTTTGGGGTTATAATTGAAACATTCCATGCCGTTATTGGAAAACATTCAACAAGATATTGTCACTGAAATAAATAGAACTCTGTGTGAGAGTGAGATGTTGACATCCAGTGAAACCAGGAACCCATTGAAGGGAATGGGCTGAGGGAAACCTGAAGACAAAGAAGAGGAATGGAAAACAATTGTGAATGGTTCAAACTTGGTGAGCAGTCGTGAATTACACAATAATTTTGCTTATATCGGTCTCCATCTGACTGTGGTTGTTTCCTCTCTCTATTGCCTGAACTTGGCAACAATGTTTTCAAATGCTATGTGATGTGAAGTTTATTTATTTATTTATTTATTGCATTGAGCAATTATTGCACTGTTTTATATTTTAATAACTAACACACCCATTTTGTCTTTTGCTGCTTTACGTGGTAAGATCATGATTTGTTAATTATTTCCTCATGTTCAGGTCACATCCTGAAAGGGGGTTCTGCATGCATGCTAGTACAAATTTGTTGAGAATGACAGGTTGGGCGATGGGGCAGGGTTTACAACCTACACATTCCCTTTTAAACAATTCTACAGCTGAAGGAACATCCTGCACTGGACTTAATGTTGATTTCCAGGTTGAATGATGTACTATTTATTTGCAACACAATCTCTCTAGGCATTTACTCAAATGCTTGCAATTACTTGAGTACAATAAAGCATTTCAGTAATGTACAATTATTTCCTTCCTAAATTGTGCTTGTTACTTTGCACCTTTGTTTGAAAACTGAAACTTCTAAGCAATGCTTTATTTCACAACACATATTTACAAAAGGAATTAAATTACATTCCCTGGCCATGTTCAGTCTAACCGGAAAACAGTAATTATTTCAAATAATCATATTGGATTGACCACTCCTTGTTCTCTCTTTCCTGTGCTGGAGTCCTCCACATTTTGCTTTTTTTTCTCCCAAAGGTGTTAGTATTCATTTTAGAATTTCTACAAGGCCTTTTAACCGCCAAGAGGACCTTCAAGGAAGCTTCCAGATTGGAATATAAAAGCAGAACCAGATGAGATTTTTTTTTAAAAAAACCAATTAAATCATTAAAATACTAATAGAGGGTAATAAAACAAAACCCAAATTTAAGCATACATTAATCTTTCTGACTGCTTATTTACTTGTTCATACTAGATCAGACCTGGGCTTGAAAGAATTATTTTATCTCATTCTTCAGCTGAGTTTTGGCTCCCCAGTTGGTTCACTAAAATTCAACGGAAAGAGCAAATTCAAATGCATCCAGCACAAGAAAGCCAATGGCAGGAAAATACTGAGACCCTTCCTTCCCCAACTTCACAAATGGGTTTCACTGCTGATAATCATAACTAATGTCACCTTCTGACACCTGAAGTTGCTGGGAAGATTCCCAAGCGTCCCAGCATGGATTCTGCCAGTCACCCAGCACAACTGTAAAAGTCTTGGCTTGGCTTCTCAGAGCTTTTGTGGCCTTGCTTTCAGAGCGGCAGATCATTCAAACAATCTCTTGCAAAATTCTATTCATTTCCAGTTAAGAATGGGGACAAAACATGAAAAAGAAGCCATTGTAATTGGACTGAATTACACAAAGGTTAGCTGGACAATTCCATGCTGGAAATTAAGGAAGGAGTTAATCATTTATCCTTAAACTTCTAATTGCCTGACTTGAAAACCAAGTCTTTGATTTCTTTTCACTATTTTCTCTGCTGTTTGTAACACATGTCTATCACTGAGGTATATATAGGTCTGCCTTATAGATGATCCAGACAGCAAAAGAGTTTTCTCATCTTGGTGTTGGGAATAAATTCATAGGTTCTGGTGCCTGCAAACCTACAGGTAAGTGTTCCACTTTAACTGCTTCTTCATTGAATTCAGAATAGGAAAATTCTAACAAAAATGAAGTGATTGGTAGACAGGAAAATGAATAGGGAAATGAAAAGTATCAAACCTCTCAAAAATGCTTGGATGGTGTTCAAAACCATAATAACAGAAACCCGGCTAGAATCTACAGCACAGATCAGGAAAAGTACCAGAAAGACCAACAGGGTTAAGAAGCAGAGTCAAGCTAGGAGAAACAAGTTGAATTCATTCACAAAATAGAAGAATTGCCCAAATGAGGAAAACAAAAGGAACAACTTTGACAAAAGAAATGCAAGCTAAAAACATTGGACACTTACAAGGATTTGAGGAGCATATTGCTTACAACATTAAAGAACAGCAATATTTTGTTTCAAAATATATCAGGAGGAAACTAGTGAGGAAGGTGCTACACTAATGAGTAGCTCCTTCATGTAATACCAGCTTTAAAAGATGCTATTAAAAATAAAGATCAAGCCTCTTGGCTGAGAACACTCCTTTCTCACCAAGTTCAATCCACTCCACTCTATTTTCCTAGCTCAGCTGAAGGAAGCAGTTGCCCTGCCTACTATCCATCCGACTGTCCTTGCACAGGTCTCTGGGTGTCTCCTTTTCTGCTGCAATGGTGCTTCTCCTTCCCTGCCCCACCAGGCTCCTAGCATGGGCTCTGCTATTGCTGTCATCACCAACTAAAGCTGAAGGTGAGTAAAGAGGGTTCTGGGGTACCTAGAAGTGTTTCACTTCTAAACTGAGGGGCCCTAGGCCCTGGGTCTATGTCTTGCCTGGAAGATGTACGTCTGGGACCCTACTTATTGCCTCACAGTTCACTGCAGCTTACTCTGCAGTGCAGGAAACACATGCTCAGAGGCACTGTTTATTTTACTATTGGCTGATAAATTCACTCATGAGGTTTTGGCATTAAAAATCAAACTCCTGGCCATGATCTTAGCCCCATAAACACTGTACTGTGCCTTGGGAGGTAGGGAGGCCAGATCTGCTGTACCATTGCTGTGCCTCTTCTCTGCCTCCTTATCACTTTATGTTGTATCCTTCACAAGACTAGGAAGGCAGCCCTATAGCCAGCCTTTCCTATTAGGTAGGGGAATCTCATTTCCAGGGGGACATTTTTGGCAGGAAGATATGCAATATCATCATCTTCAACTAAAGTTGAAGCTGAATAGAAGGCTCTGGAGTGTCTAAACGTGATTAGTTTCTAAATTCAAAGGTAGCAAGACCTGAAAGATGCACCATTTGGCATACTAGTGGTTTGAGGCTTATTCATCTTAAGGAGTATCCTGTGAATGTGTCTGTTGCAGGCATGTAATCCAAGCACACTCACAATAGCTCTTTTGACATTGAAATCTGAGCACTTAGGAAAACCTGATACTGCTAAAGCTGAAAGAGTAGGAGACTATACATAATTTCCTTGAAAGCTATTCTTTATTTTTTTTGAAAAACAATTTGAAAATGAATTAAAAACATGCATCAGGGAAATTACAACCACCTCTCTCTTAGAGGAAATAGAGGAATTGGAATCATGTATCTACACTGAAAATGTTAGAAGAATCTCAAGTAATTTAAAATTGGTGCTAAAGCTAGGTTCAGTGTGATATGTGGAAAATGGTGTGTGTGTGTGTCTGTACTTGCATTTGTTCAAAAAGGGGTGATGGAAGTGAGACACATTTTAATTCTAGAACCAGGCCAAAAAACAGAAGCTGGTTTTTGAATTAAATCCACCCCTTAAAGTCAGAGACAAATGCCAGTCAAACAGTACCCTTCTAATTAAGTTTATGTTGGATAATAAGAACTGTGGAGAAATAAATTGTATGGGAGTGCTTTGAAGAAGGCTATAACATATCCAGGGGTTTTAGAAGAAAGTAAATGAAAAGTGCACTAAAAAACAAGGAACCATAAAGCCAAATATTTTGGAAATGGAATGGGAAGGAATAGTAGGAAAAATGAAGAGAGAACATATGGACCAGTGAAACATATGAAAAAATTTATTCCTTAATCTGCTGACTTGTGGAGCATCGGAAGCCCTGTTCTGGAAAAGATAGGGTGATAGAAGAAATCAGTTTAGATCTTCCAAGCAGAAATTTTGAGGAGTCCTCCCTGAATGGGAAGAATATTCCCAAATATAGGGAGATTTGGGGTGCTGTTATTTTTCTCAGAATTCAGTAATTTAAAATTTGGAGACTGTCCATCAACATTTCAAAAATGGCTCACATATCAGAACTACCATGCAGAAGCAAGTGATTATGTGTCCCGTCACCTGCTTCTGCTTCTCCTGCCAACACAGACCTTGGGTTATTTCCTGTGACATCTGCACCTGGTGCTTTGGGTTGTTGAGGGAGAAACAACCATGCATTTTAGCATTTAATGTTTTTGCATACCGTCTCAGCCACCTGGCTTGCTAGACAGTCTACATGATAAAAACCAACAGCATAGAACATCCTAAATAAATACAGTTTAAACAATTTAAACCAGAAAAGCAACAACAAACAACAGAGCAGGAGCACCAAATAATAGTTTAATCACAGATTAGAACTATCTCAAATTAAGAAAACTAAAATTCACATTAAAACATAATTAAAATTAGCTTCCAATTGAAACCATGAAAAATTAAAATGTTCCTTGAATAAAAATGTCTTAGCCTGGTTCTGGAATACGTATAAAGACAGCACTTAACAAATATTGATGGAAAGTCCTTTCCGTAGATAGAGCGCCACAACTGAGAAGGCCTCGCCTTGAGTAGCCATCCTCCTAGCTCCTAGAATTTTAACCTATGCTTAAATTTGGACTGTTTCTTCCTCCACAATCCAGAGTAGTTACCAGATAAGATATTATTATTAGAACATTTCTATGCCGCCCCTTAGTGATTGTCTTAAACAAATGGCCTCACTAAGGTCCCAAACAGATTTGTGTAGGCATGTCAGTGTGCACGCAATTGGGATTGAAAGGGGGTTAAAAACAAACAATGTACATGAATTAATGCATTTCTTTCCATCTGGCTTAAACAGAACTAAAAGTCAGCACAGATTAGTTTTTCATAGTTATTTCGATTCCCACTCTGAGTCAAGATCTAAACTCGGCAAGTGCTCAAGCAGAGGAATTATGGCAATCAGAACACAATGGACACTGTTTACAAGAACTCACACAGATGGTTTTGCTGACGTGCAGGACCTGAATGTTCGAATTGAATTTATTACTGTGCACTCCTCTGAGCTTATAATGCATGTAATACATTCCTACCAGTTATTACTTGTTTTGTTTTTTCTTAACACCAAAAATCTGTCAAGCAGGGAAAGATGACATATAGCTGCATGAGTGTTGATTGTTAGAACCAAGAATGCTCTATCTGTAAGCACCCCAGGTCAGACTATTAATCTATGTATCCCATCATGCACAGGGCCCATGAGTCTCCAAGTCTTTCATAACAACTGCTACCTGATCCTTGTAATGGGGGATTCCAAGCACTGACCTTAGAAGCTTGATTTAAAATATTAACCATATAAAATGGATACGAGTATAAAATTATAAGTCATCATTCAGATACAACAATATTAACACAAGCAAGAGCCAACAGTTGCAAACAGTATTCAATGCAACAAGAATAGTAAATAATTAACAGTGACAGTCACATGATACATATGGGGGCTGAAGAAGATCCTCATTCAAGAGAGGTCAGGATGTTTTGAGCCCTCTTTCAGTGATGAGGCATTACAAGTATCACCTGCAACATAGTCCCAAAGGCACCAAGAGCATCCACTGATGTGTAGTGCTCTGCTGAATCACCTCACTTTCTAAACTTCCCATTTACCTATTTATCTCCAGGTACCTGTGGTGCTCCAAACTCACGGCTCTATGCTTCATTAAAGAGTGGAAAAATAAAAGACAGCTATCCTGTTGGGACTGTTCTGCAATACAAGTGCATCCCAGGTTACGAAAATATTCCGAGAGTGACTCCTTCTATCCAATGTCTTGATAATTCAAAATGGTCAGAAACTCTCCGGTTTTGTCAAAGTAAGTGACTTTGTCATCAGCTGCACTTTTCCTAGCAACAGTGGTTCTTATGTAATATTGACTGAAACATCCAAAGCTCTCAGGAGTGTTCAGCAGTTTTGTTTCCAGTCTGTTATGCAGCAAACTTCAAAAAGCTGCTAATAGGGTGTCAAATCAGTAGCTTCACTTAATTAGTTGAATGTGTGAACCTGTAGAAAAACCATCCTAGAAAATGCCAGCTATTTTGGCTATGAGTTCAGCAAAGTGTTGCATCCCAGGTTATGAACATATTCCTGGAATGAGTGTTTCTACTATAAATCTTGACAATTCAGAATTCCCATAAGTTCCTGTATTTTATAAAGGTAAATACAGCACTGGTGTGCCATATTGTTTTAGCTAAGCCCAACATTGTGCCCATGAGAAGATTAAGTGTACAAATAGGGTTGCCAAGCTTTAAACTACAGATTAAACCCCTAGATTTTCCTTTAGGAGACAGGTGGGAATCCTGTGGGTCACAAAAGCAGCCTTTGAGTGCAGCCCATGTGACCACCAAGCCCGAAGGAACCAGACTCACATTTCTCACACAGCCCACCAGTTATCAGCTAGTAATGTTGGTGCTTAAACTGGGTATGAAAGCCGACCACTGAAGAAAGATCACAGGAAGAAAAGGCATGAGTTTAAAACCTGGTACTTGAGGAGAGCTTTGAAAATACCCCAGACTGCAAGGAAGACAAACAAGAGGGTCCTAGATCAAATGAAACTAGAACTTTACCTAGAAGCAAAAATCACAAAACTGAGGCTGTCATGCTTCTGGCACATCATGAGATGGCAGGACTCACTGGTGAAGACAATCATGCTTGGGAAAGTTGACGGAAGGGGGAAACCAAATAGGAGATGGATCAATTTGATAAAGAAAGCTGAAGCCTTGAGTTTACAAATGCTGAGCAGTACTGTCAAGGGCAAGACCTTTTTAATTCACCATAAATCAGAGACAACTGGACGGCATATAAGAACAACAGCACCAGTGGTGAAAGGCTGCTATTCCAGCCCTCTGTCAGCAGTGCCCCAGCAACCATTTCATCAGGAGCACTAGTGGGAGGCTTTCACCTTCTTGTCTCACCGCAATGCCAGTGCTAAAGATGTTTGCATGCTGTAAATAAAATAGGGATTCCAAAAGAGGGTAGGAGAAAGAGGCATTTAGTCCCCCCCCCCCCAGGAATCCCAGCTCCCTGTGTTAGCAGGCAGGGAAAGAAGATTTAAAACGCCCATCGCTGCATTCTCAGTGTGGGATGTGCATGACTGGGTCTGGCGTACAGCCACCAGGGCCAAAAATTCTGCTTCAGCAGCATTTTTCTCTGCAGGTGTTAGCAGAAAATGCTTAGAGCCAGTTCATAAGCTTCTCCCTGCTGATTTCTGCATATCAAATTACACAAATACAGCAGTAGGTCCATGCCCTCATCAAGCTATTCCTCTGACCTGAAAGGCATTATTTTCTCGGGGTCTTTCAGTAGGTCCATTTTTCTTTAATGATCATGACACCATGGGTAATACTATTCCTGACTTTCCTTTTAGGAAAGCGATGTCAGCCTCCCCATTTAGATAAAGGCAGAGTTGAACCTTTGGGCAACTTCCCATTTGGTGCTGAAATAACCTTTGTCTGTGAAAAAGGGTAAGTTGTAAACCAACTTATTTTGATAATTGGCCTTGTTAAAAAAAAATACACAAAGGATCCAGCTCCAGGTTTCTGAAGTCCTTTGGGCAAGACATACTCAGTGGGTCTCTCCTTTAGCAAGTCTGCATTCCCACCAACCTCAGCAACATTGTCACCACTTGATATTGCTCTTCCTCCTCCCCCCCCCCCTTTATGATTAACACTGTTTGCTTGTTAGACAGGCTGTGCGGTAATTTTTGCAAGTTGTTTCAAGAAAAGCAACACTGGAAATTAGCCTAAGAACACTTATGTACAAAATACAGTAACATGCGAGACTTCTTTCTCTTTAGGTATAGATTAATAGGCCAAAAAACTGCTCGTTGTGTTGTGTCGGGTGACACGGTTGATTGGAATGAAGATACTCCATTTTGCCAGTGTAAGACAAAATTTTACTTTAAGTTTGCTAAGACTTCTCTCAGTGCATCTCCTTTATTGCAAATATTTTAGTCTACCCAGACGATAGTATATGATTAGCTCTGCAATGTCTAAACATTTCATTCAGCTCCTGAAAGCCAAAGTGAGAAGGAGCTATGAATCTCCACATACTGTCTAACATCCATCCTTGGTTCATCAACACTGGGCTGTAGATAGAACAAGAACAACTTTCAAAAATCAATGAAATTCTTATATAAGGGAAGGTAATTTCCAACACTATCTAAATGCAGAATGAAAAATGGGAGCTTTCACACACAGCTCTGCACACTTTTCAAGAAAGGGTGAAAATTGCCACATTCCCAGTGGGGAGTATCCATGTCAGTATGTTTTAGCAAAGACAAATACAGTCTTGTGGCACCTTAAAGACCAACAAATGTTTTATAGCATACAGTTTCACAGAAACCATTCTGTTTTTCAACCTATAGTTGGCAGAACTGATACTCCTAGCAAGTCACTATAGCAGCGCAGAGGAGGAAAGTGAAGTGCAGCTCTGGTGGATACCTTACTGCTCCAGGAGAGTGCAGCATTTTTGCTCAAAAGATACCCAAAGAAGCTTCTGATTCCTATAATCAACCACAATCTAGTAACCAGTAGCATAATCAGGGCAGGTCAGAAGCCAGTGAAGCAAGACAACAGGGGGGAATACCTGGAGGAAGAGGCTCTAGTAGTAAGTCAGAAGATCTTCATTGCTGAGACAACTTCACGAGAGAAGAGCCAGTTCTTAAACAGCTCTTCCTCCAGGGCTCCCAGCTGGTACTCATGAGGGTCCTGGCAACTTCAGTAGATTGAGGGCATAATCCTGCAACTATGAGGGCTGCTATTCTGCTGCTCGGCCAGCAGATGGAGCCCTGAAGCTGCCTCAGATCCTGACACCTCTTTTATCCACAATTTAAAAATGGTTAAGGCAGCTGATCTGGCACCTGTACCTGAGACCTGGGTGGGTGAACAGGAAGAAGTTATCCTCTTCTAGTTGTACCCACCAGGGTATTTGATTCAGCATCAGGATAAATGTGGGGGGCAGAGAAGGGGGTTGCCATGGTCTATAAGAATCCAGTCTCTTGTTCCAGGTTCCCTGCCTGTCTGGAGTGTTTGTACCTTGTATTGGTCCAGCAGGGCAGACTGGGGATTCAGCTGGTGTTCTACCCACCCTATTACCTATCAGTCTCCTTAGCTGGAGGTGGTCTCAAGTTAGGAGGTGGAGGTGGTCTCAAGTTAGGAGTCCCCCAGGCTACTGATCCAGTAACTATACTGCAAATTTTAGTCTGACAGATCCCAGTTAAAAAATACTGTCTTCTGATAAGACTAAATCCAAAATATTATACCTGTGATAAAGCAAAGAAACCTTCAGATCTGAGCTTGAGCAAGCTCTATAAGAAGTATACTTCTGATTATTACTAGAAACAACACACATGAACTTACTTGCCTTTCCTTGGACAGATACAATCTTTCTTAGACTCTGGGTCAGAATTAGTTAAACTGAAGTAGAAACTTAGCCTTACAGCCATTCTGCAGTGCACCTTTCAGTGTGACTCTCTGTGGCCTGGTGCTGCCTCTTTTTTGTTTGTTTTGTGGAGTTTCTTCTATCTGTGTCTCCTGTTATATCCTATCAAAGGTTAGATACATTTCAGGAGCCAGTGACATGGAGCAGAATATATCTTCCAATGGTATTCTCATTCCTTTACTTGAAAGGGATTGCAAAGTAGTGATAGGAACACAGTACCATGGTGATGCCCAAGAACGGGAGAGGATCAGTTTGTTTTAGCAAGTTCATATGTATGTATGTAATATGAGATTCCTTATATCACCTCAGCTCAAGCTCAAGATGTGAGCCCCTTTGTTTTTGGTTGTTGGTAGAACATATCCAAAGGTGCATATTTACTTGGTTCAGTGAGTGTCTACTTCAAACAGTTGAACAGTTGAAGTGATTATTACACAACAGTCTGAACACAATCTTAAAAGCAATGCTTTTGTAGCTAGTGTGCCTGAACGATTAACCTTGATTCTCTCCTGCAGCAATCCCTTGTTCTCGTCCACCTAAAATTACAAATGGAGGACATTCTGGTGACAATGAAGAGGAATATCTACATGGCACTACAGTAACATACAAATGTGACAGTGGTTTCTCTCTTATTGGAAAACCAAGTATTACATGTATAACTTCAGCAAATGGTGTGGATACAGAGTGGAGTGGGTCTGCCCCTGAATGTAAAGGTGAAGCAAGTTCACATTTGCTATCATACCTGCAATGTGCTAAATTGCTTTGTGGTGCAGAACTGTGAGAAAATCATACTCTCTCATGGACTGGATAACTGTGCAGCTTGCCAGGCACTGCAATGCTGTGCAGCTTCCATGGATTTCAAAGGGAGTGTAAGCGATTCAAGAGAGTTCTTGTAATAGCAAGTTTGGACAGCACAAAAACTATTCTGAAAACATCAAACAGCAACCACAGAACAACCCACAGTTTCTTATTGTGGTGTCTAAAGACAAGCCATACAATGCATGATTGCACTCAGCCAGAGGCTGCAATCACATGACATGACAAGCAACCCTGCATGGAACCATAGTTCCCAGTGGTTTCTACTGTATCATGGTTGCCATCTGCCCATACACAGTGCTCCCACTGCAGGCATATTTTCCATCAGCTACTGCACCTGAAACTCAATTGCGAGGGAGCACTCCCTGCCTCTTCCTCACTGGTCACACACAGAGTCTGGATGACTGGAGCAGCTGCTGCAGAGGATTCTGTGGTAGCTGCATACCAAGCAGGAAGGGGGGCACTGCCAGTGGTTGTCATTCCTGGCAGCCCTGGAGACCAGCTGCTTGTCCACACTGGGCAGCTGCCAGTGGTTGCACCAGGCACGGAAGAGGGCTACTGCCTGCACAGCTCCTGGGGCTCAGTTTCCGGAGAGTTGCTCTTGCCAGCAACTCAGACTTAGGGCTGCTCTAAAGTGGACGGGAGTCCAGGGAGCTGAGCCCAGAAAATTGGACAGATTCCCACCCCCGGTCAGATTCTTTGCACATTCCTTCCACAAATAATAATAAAAACCATCATGGCTTGTTGTGTAACCCAGCGAGAGTTAGGTTGGCCATGAGTATATATGACTATCCAGCTACAGGCCAAAAAGTGCTCCAATCTTATAACTAGGTCTTGGAGCTTGGAGTGCCCTTCCCCCCTCACAGCTGGTACTGAAAGAGCCATTCCGACTGTATCTCCAAGGTCATAAGAGTAACCTCAGAGATTGGGTTTTGGAGCATTTCAGGAAGAGGAAAGGAGACAGGTGCCACAATTTTATTTATTTATTTATTTATTTATTTATTTAAGATATTTATATGCCGTCCTGTCACAAAAGCCTCAGGACAGCTTATGCAAAAGAAATAACATAAAATATAACATAAATATTAATGTTATGTTAATATAATAAACAAATGATTTATTTATTCATAATAAATAATATGAAGTGTATTGGAAGCACCTCTAACTCCTATCCCTGTCCTCTGAGAAGCAACACTTAGCCATAATTAACTGTGTTTTGCAAGGCAGGGGGATGGCAGAGATGACCTTCACCTCTATGCTCCTTCTGCCCCACATGCAACCCTCCAAATTCCAAGGGTTATGAGCTTCTGGACTGCATTGCATCCCAAATTTATCCTCTTCTGTTTTACTGCCATACCGTAAAAATCATTCTCAGTGGTAATAATTGGCATATTATTGCAAATTGTATTACAAAGATTTTAATCCATGATTCTCAGTGGTTTAAAACTTATATTGGTTTTAACTTAAGACAGATGATGCTCACACTTTAACATCAAAATCTGTACCAAACAATTGTTGAGCTTATTATCTCAAGCTATAAAATTGGGTTTAGTTCTTGTCTGTCTTTTTATAATCTTGATCTGTGCAAATTCTGTGAACAAAAGGAAAGTATAGTTAATTTTATTTCCTTTTGGCCAAACTTGGGTAGTTCTAGCTTATTTTCAAGTTTAAAATGTTAACGGCATACTTGTTACAAAAACTTTCTTCTTAAATGCTGCATGTTTCCATCTTTCCAGTGGTCCAATGTACGATTCCAAAAATTCAAAATGGGAGAGTGGCAAGCAAACTTCAGGCAACATACACATACGGTGATGTAGTAGTGGTTGAATGCGACCCTGACTGTATTCTACTAGGAAGCAGCTTTCTCAAGTGTGGAGTTGATAACTTATGGCATCCCACTATTCCAAAATGTGTAAATTGTAAGTATCATAGTACACCTAAATGTCTTTCAGAACTTTTTATTGATCTTTAATGCTGAACTTCCCAGGTTTATGGAAATAAACCCTTAAATCCATCTTCATGTTCCTTTTCCTCCATGGGTATCCACTACCATTCATCAGGGGATAGCTATCCCAGCACTGTTCATCAGACTTCAGGTGAGTTATAACATCAGTGGACTGTTTTGAAGGCCCAGGTTTTAGGATGCACAATACTTTGCTCTGGAATGAACAGGACGGTGTGCCTTATCCGGTGATGTAGACCAGTCAGTGCTCACAGGGACACACTTCTGGGTTACCAGGCATGCTGATATCATCTGCCGTCTCTCTAAGAATTCCCTGTAATCAACAAGGTACAGTTGTGAGCTACCCCTAAAGTAATGAAAAGAATTTTGGGATGGCCTCAACATGAAAGGGCAAAAGGATCTGCTTCTTGTACAGCAGGAGCACTGAAAGCTGAATTCCATTTCCCATAACTTCCTGTGGTGGGGGGGACATTTCAATGGGGCCAAAGAAAAATGGGGTAGGGGCAAAAATACCTGAAGTCTTAAGCATGTTTTAGTTTAACACTCTTTATGTCAGAAACTAAGCATTAAGTGTGTTATTTTAAGTTTACAGAATGGGGGAAAACCAGATTCCAAATCCTGAAATCACCAGATGATCGGTGGTTGAGGAAAAGAAGGTGGAGCCATCTGGGGAGCCCTAGCCCCATGCCTGAGGTTTTGCAACCATGTAGTTGAGGAACTGGTTTGTTGATATAGATCAATACAGTGGCCTAATTTTTTTCTCTTCTTGAGGGTGTGGCGCTTTGGACTGTCTTGAGAAACAGCTGCACTTCCAAATTTATCAGTAGGCAATTATGTGTATGCTCATTTGAATTCCCTCCAACCATCTTCCAGATCTGGATAAAGAAAGGTATCTATGAGCCTGTAATGTAAGATGGAGGAGGAGATGTAAGCTGCCTTGAGCCCTTTGTAAGAAAAAGGCAGGATATAAATCAATCAATCAATAATGCATTTTGCAATGACTTACTCTTTTTTCCCTTAAACAGAAAACTACCATGTCATATCACAAATTGCAAATAAGACTCCCTGACTTTTGAAAGAGGTGTGGCATGGAGGACAATTTCAGAAATGCAAAGCTAAAGCTAATTTTAATGAAGCTGCACACACACACACAGCCAATAATTCATATGCTTATGTAAGGACAAACTGTGCAGTTCAGTTGTAACAAAGGAACCATTTTTCTAATTCAGTAACATGCAAAATCAAAATATTCTCTCTTCGGCCCCATTTTGCATGTAATCCATAGTTTCAGTGCGAGTCATAAGGGCCACACTTCTCTGTATCTTCTAGAAGCTAAATAAGTTATGTAAATAAATATATGCACCTCCAGAAGCATTTTTTACTTCCCAAAGGGGATTCCATGTAAAGGGGTGTAAGAAAAATCCGTTTGTATGAATCTGCTTTTACTGTCAGTGTAGATATTCCCATGGAATGCCACTGAGCTGCTGTAGTTATCCAAGCAAGAACTTGTGTTTTTGTTTTGTTTTGGGGTGTTTGTTTGTTGGATGATTATAAAAACAAAAACTTCTGGGCACCTTGTATTCAAAAGGTAAGGCTTTCCAACCCCAAAGCAGATTCACTCTTTGGTGGATTATCTTGCCTCTCACCCCATAAAATGTATGGTCCTCTCTTTTTTCTTCTTTGTTTCTTTGTTTGCATTGTGGCACATTCATTCATGTATGTACTGATGTGCAGCAAATAACTGCTCCATTTAGTGCATGGCAGATAGAGATCTCCCCAACCACTGGGTTCACTGTTTTCTATCTCCTGGTGTACAATATACACCAGTGATGGTTTCCTCTGAGACCCACACTGGCTACCAGAAGGTAGGGCAACACAGAGCTCTGTGTGTGGCACACCATGGCCTGGTGTGCAGGTGGGATCAGTTGCCAACACAACTATCACACTACTACCTCTAAAATCACACTGATTATGCTGGGAAATTAAGTGTGCAGCAAGTTTCCCAGCAGAGTCAGGATCCTGACAGCCCATCAAACAGATGTTTTGTGAGCTGTTGGGAGCACAATTCCAACCAGAAATGGGCCATGTGCTTTCTTTTTATCTTGTTTCCCAGCAGAAGCACTGGTTTGCTTGGAAAATAGGTTGTGCCCTGTTTCTCTGCAGAAAGGGGTTTGAAACAGCCCACCCAACAGTTGTTGGGTAGGCTGTTTGAACCCCAATTCTGCAAGAAATGATGTGTACACCACAGACAACTTGTTTCCCAACAGAACTGTTGTGATTCCAGCAGTGGTTGTCCATTCTGGCAGCATTATGGGCACAACATCTCCCAAACTGGTGTCCAGAATGATCTTAATCCCAAAAGTTGTCCCCAGCGTTGCACAACCCAACTGTCAGGAATAGGGGTGTTCATGATCTTACAAGAAGCCAAGAACATAGTAAACACAAGAAGCTACCTTCCTTGCTGTGTAGAATAAGCTATAGATGCATGTCTTCTTTACTTATCAAAGGCTGTTTCTTTTTTAAACAGTGAAATCCCTGGAATACCGTCTGAGTATCATTGAAAAATACCTAGAACGTATTATACATACCATGAACAAACGCTGCTATGGTTCCAGTGAAGAAGATGATCGGTGATGAAACTAACTGCAGATACATTTCCTTTTCCCCCAACAAAAAAATATTTCTGAAAAACCAAGATTACAAGCAAGACTACTTTACAGAAATTGCACTAGCATATAGAAACAAAGAAACCATACATAGCACATAAATTTAATCATCAGATAACAATCAGATCCATCAGTTATAGGAGACACCAAACCTAGAAGGACATCTATCATTAGCCACTATCCTTGAAACTTCAAAAAGTGAATTCCATCTGATCAAAAAGCTTTCCATTGGATCAATTAAAATACTACCAAACTTTGTTGAGCCTTTCCTATCTTTAATCTCCATAATTACCTTCCAGTGCTCTGAATATGTCATTTAAATGTTAGTGAATGTTAGTACTTAAAAATGCTGTGTTCTTAACAAAGTTAAGAAAGAACAATGGAGCCAAATCTTAACTGTAATTCAAATACATCATTATCAAAGCAATCCTTTAGCTCCTAGACAGCACCCAGAGGGCTGTACAGTTTGGATGCCCAGTTTGAAGCTGGAAAACAGTTCTGACCTTTGAACTAGGGATCTGAAGTTAGACCCCTACCACAACTGGTGCCACCAAGTTATGACATCTTGCCAGGATCACAGTTTCTTTCCCTCCCATGCCAAAATGCTACAGTAAGACAAAATTGGCTGTCTAGATGCCTTGCAGAGTGGAAGAAATAAGGAGGGAATCTTTGCCTCTGCACTCTTTCTATTTGGTATATGATGCACAGAATCCTCCAAGTTCAGAGGATCATGGGCAGCCACCATTCAATTGTACCCTCAGAACACCTATACCAACTTCCAGAATATGGAAGGTGTTTTTCAGTAGCACAAATGACAAAGCCTCCTGTGTTAGAATGGCAAGGCCAGAGTTTACCTGTGCCAATTTTGCAAGTTTTCCAAAGTGTTAAAAGGATAGCATGTAGGAATTTCCCCTAGCTCTGTTTCTCTGATTGTCATGAACCAAGGTTTCCTCTTTCTACCATTAAAAAGCCACACACTGCTTTCCTTACAAAAGTGTTCTTTCTTGACAAAAAAGCACCAATCCCCTAGAATGAATAGCTGAGCATGCACAGAGTGGTTTATTGAACCCAATCTAGTATTCACTTCCAGGAGTTCTTAGGAGCATGCCTGAGCACCATCCCTTCAGAGGGGCCTTGTAAAAGCAAACATATCTCCTACCCACACTCTGATCACTTAACTGGGCCACCTGCCTCTGCCGGCACCTTGCCATGGTGTCAAGAACTGGGGCTGCCTGGTCTGTGTCTGAGAAACTCCCATGTGCTGGGTCCCTTCCCACCTGTTGTTTGGCTCGAATATTCCCAGAAATTGCCTCCCCTCATGAGGAGTCTGGCCTTGAAATAAGGGCCTCTCCTCCTTTCATCTTAGTCATCTCAGCATGACCCATGCTCCCCATGTCCCCCACTCCAGCTGTTTCACTTTCCAGTTCTGATTCTGTTGAACTCCAGCCAGCAGTCCTTGAGAACAAGCACCCAAAGCAGCCATCCTTCCCATTCCTAACACTGCTGATGAATCAGGATTAGAAGCAGTACCTTTTTTTGTCATAGGACGCACCAGAACAGAGTTCTGGCACCTTTTTTCGACAGATTTTCCAAGTTTTAAAAGTAACTTTTGAAAATTTGATGTTTGGTCCACGTGGATTTGAATCACCCTGTTGAGCGTAGCAGGTCGGCGGTAAAATCATTAAAACAGTGCATGCGGGCTGCTTGTGTGTCGAATCCGATGCATGCGTACTTCGTCCACGCTGGTTGTGATGGCGCTGCTCGGCTTGTGGTGCTGCTTGGCTTGGGATTGATCGTGTGGCTACATGCCGAGTGCTTACTGCGGGTGGCAACCATTATGTTTTGTTACACAACTGACATGTGTGGATGTGTGTACAGTGATTGATTACATGTAAAAGGTAAATATCATGAGCTCTGGCACCTTTTTTCTTACAAAAAAAGCGCTGATTAGAAGGATGGGTGGAGCAGTGCCTGACACTTGAGTCCTGCAAGTGGAGGTAAGGGAAGGGTCAGAACATTTCCCTTTATTCTTTTTTAAATACTGAAGTAGTTGCAAAACTATGTGAATGAGGTAAAATACATGCATGCTAAAGGACCTCTTGAGAAGCATACTTTTTCTTTCCTTCTTCAAAGAAGGTGAAGGAGGAGGAGGAGGAGAAAACAGGAAAGTTATAAGAGGCATAGTATTTAGAAGATCTGAATCTAGTCTGAAATCCCACCAGTGAGAATGAACAAATAGGGAAGGGAAACAATTTGCCTTTTATAATAAGAAAGAAAGTGAGGTGTTTTCTCTGGCTGAGTTCAGCTGTGTCCACTGCTTTGTAGAGGCCCATCAGTGAAGGAGCAAGGAAACAAAAAATTACTGTCAGGTGACAATCAGCAACAGTGGGGCACCAGTGGCAGCATAAAAAGGCTGCGTGCTGCCACCCCATCTTAAAGAGAGAGAGAAAGCACAAAATGAAAAGATGCCATTGCAGTTCCACTCTTGACATACCATCAGGCAACCATTCCTGGTGGGTGGAGGCATAAATCTCTTTGACGAAGCCTTTGCACCCCTCTGTTTCTTCACTCTCGACATAGGCATCTGCCTGTCTGCCTGGAACCTCAGCTATCTGTCTGTCTAGGAGTTTTCAGGGGAGTGTCGCAATCACATCCGGATCACATCCAGCCTAAAGCTTTATTTAGGCTACACCATTTATAGCCAAAAGGTGGAAAAATACAGTGACCTCTAAGCAACGTCACGGAATTACGTCTGGTCCATAGCTTTAGTTAGCTGTAAGCAACTGTCAGGTGGCCAAATCATCCTCAACATGAAAATAATGAGCTAGAGCTATGCTTCCCACAAAACCTGTGGGCTGTTGTCAAGAGGCTCCCTCACCACTTCTTGCAATGAGATCAAATGACATGACAACCCATCATAGTTTCAGCAGTGCCCAAGGGAAGCCATAGATTGTCAGAATGGCTTGTTGCCCTCAGACAAGCCACCCAGCACAAAACAGTCCAGATTTGCAGAACATGACAACTCTTCATGGCTTGTCACCCATGACAGGTTGTTGCACTGTGCTAGCCCAGCTAATACTTAAAAAAGAATAAAGGGACACTCCCTTGTATGTACTATTATTGGCATGCGGGTGCTGTGAGTGACAGTGTTCTTTGCTGCAAGGAAGCACTGGGCCAGATGCAACTCAATGCCATGACACGGAAGGCTCTCTCCTAGATGCAGTGATGTACGATTTGGGGGTGGAACAAAGCTTACTCTGGGGAACATTGTCACATACACTTATTTCCACATTCATTTCTACATATTTTGCTTACTATTGTGGGCTCTATGACAAATAGTGTCCTGCACCTAAAGAAAGGTTTGGCAAACACAATTCAATGGCATCTCATAGACTGTGCTCACTTGGGGGTGGGCCATGCTTGAATGTCTTATGTCTAAAGAAAGCTTTAGGCTACCATAATTCCATGGAGTCTGGGAAGGTACATTCTCTCAAATCTGTGGGTTTGTTATTTGCATAACACAAGCTCAAATGTGTGCAGCACATCTAATTCCTTATTTTCTAGATGTTTGGACAGCTACTGGCATGGGTGCAGCCACTTGCTAGTTCCTTGCACCGAGATAGAGCTTGTTGGCATTTGATAGAGGGAAATCTCCTAGATATGTGACTTTATCCATTTGGATGGTTCAAACCTTGATTTGAGGTACACCCATCTAGTGCCTTATTGTTTGCTGTGTATTCTGGCTCTTGTTGGTTGGGCTGGGGCATAGTTTGTCCAAAGTTATACGTCCAGTCGTGAAGTTATACTTCCAGGTCCTTATTTGTAATGATCATATGTGCTCATCACACATCGATGTACATTGTATGAAAATTTTGAATCACATTATTATTTTTCTCGAATAGAAATATCACCAATCATGCATACATAAAGCAGTCTAAAGCTAGGCTGAGTTGGGAGAATCTAAAACTTAAATTGGAGTGCAGAGGTATTCACATTTTAGCTCCTTGTTCCTTTTGCTTGCTGAGATCTTTTTTGAACTTTCACACCAATGACGAACCAGGAACTATTAATCCTAATCTGTTAGATAACAGCTAGACACACCCTGTGAACCTGCCATTTCCTGGGAGTACAAGACATAATAAATGACCATCCCTACGGTGGTGACACTCCACCCTGCACTATTTATTCACTTACAGGCTGAGCAAATAGTGTCATTTTCATAGTCTGCGAAGGCGTCAAGTGTCCTCTTCTACTGGTAAAATGGTGCTCCTTCCTCGTCGCTTTGGGCTCCTTGCAAGGGCTCTGCCGCTGCTCTTCTTGTTGTCTGAAGTCCAAGGTGAGTAAGGAGGCTCTTCGGTACCTGTCAGTGTTCTGGTTCTAAAATTAAATGTGCTGGGACATATCTTGCTCACAATAGTTATTTGTGTGCAGGAGAGATCTAACTGAGGCTCCCTCTGCCAAATGGGAAATGCATTCTGCCCATGCTAGGAACTTCCTGCTTCGCTATTGTTTCCAGTCCCCTTAAGAAATTCTGCCCTTAAACTCAGCTTCCTGACATGTGACCACTGTACTGTGTTTCTGGGCAAATTCCTCTCTCTCGCAGCCTTGCTCTAACGCCTTGATACATCGCCTTTGTTCCGGTCTCTGTGCTGATCCCTGCAATGCACTGCTCCAGGACATGTAAGGAAGCAGTGCGAAGCATACCCATTTGAACTGCCATTCATGGTTTAGGTACTGAGAGTCACACCTTTCTAATGCTGACTTTATTCAAGAAGATATATTGAATTGAAGTCTGACTGACTCTTTCATAGAAACAGAGCGAGTCAGAAGGGGTCTCCTGGGCCATCTAGTCTGACCCCTGGCTCCAGCCGGCTCCGCTCACGACATGCCCACCATGTGCATGTCCAGCCT